>NC_135270.1:37940874-38240874 GCF_051311805.1 Agelaius phoeniceus | reverse complement strand
CATATTATGCTGAATGGGAATAGAGTACAATGTGGAAACAGTACTGAATCTTGCAGAATATCCTGAGATACTTATCAAGCTGTTAAAGGAGACATCACTCTTTTGTCTGTATTGCCCTTGACACATCCTAAAGGAAAGTATCAGGAAAGTCTTTGTTTGTTGAAGAACCCTCAGACCCCTCAGGTCTAATGTAGGTTAAATGCCCCACAGGTCTCTCAGGAACAGAAAAACACCTTGAAAACCACTATCTGAATTCACCAGAAACAAATAAATAATGGCACTGAATAAGTAAGACTGAACATCCCTAACAAAATATAAAACTGAAAAAACACATGCATCCTAAAGCAGAAATGACTAAACCTGGTCATCCAGGGTATCAAAACAAGTCAACATAACATAACCAGAATTTAATTCCAAAAACCTCCCCCAAACTGTTACCAGCAGGGCTTACATGAATGATGGGAACATTACACATATTTTCAAGGATTATCTGCCTGCGTTCAGGTAATTATTGAAAATATGCATTACACATATTTTCAATAATTATCTGCCTGCATTCAGGATTTGCTTATTGATTAACACACAGACCGCACAGCAAACATCCTGTATGTCAAATTTGGATTTTTTTCACTTACTGCTTGCATTTAGAATTTATTTACTTTACGCAATTGTCCATGCAATATTTTGGAGGGAGAAGTTGGTGACAAGAAAACAAATAGAAATTTTTAGTGTGACCCATAGTTTTTGTTTTGTTATTTTGCTTTGTTTTGTTTTTAAAATTTTGTGTATTCCTGATTTTGTAACAGGCAGTTAACAATTTTAATAAATATGAGAACTAAAAAATATAATTTTTGTTGCTTTTGTTTCTTTTCTACATTCATAAATGTTGGAACAGCCAATATAACTTTCCCAACATACCATGAAATAATATTTTTCCTTTCATATTTTTCCACAGGCAAATCACAGAAACAGTCATGGCTTTCCAGTCTCAACAGAAACTTACAGAATAAAGAAAATGAAAAATAAAACCTCAACCTCTTCTTTAGGTTAAACAAAATAAAACATCAACAAAACATGAAACTGACTTCTAGTCTCCAAAATACATTTAGGCTTTCTCTTAGAAATCAATTTCACCAGACCTTAAGAGCTTAGAGACACAATGTCACATGCATCTGCTAGGTCTCCAGGGCTGGAATGTGAGATGCCAGCATGGAAGCACGGGAGGCTGCCAAGGTCCATGTCCTCTACTCGTTTGCCAGCCTGGCCAGGGTGATGGAGAGCAGAGGCAACAAGAAGCCTTTCATGGCCAGGCACCTCACTGCCACCGCAGCCGGGCTGGGGCTGCGAGAGGCGTGTAACACTGCACCACTGCCCCGTGGCAACAGCAGCTTGTGTTCCAGGATCAGGATGCCAGCTGATATTTTTCCATCATACACACAGATCATAGAATATTCTTTAGGAAGGAACCCTCAAGGATCATCAAGTCCTACTCTTAAGTGGAAGGCCCATACAGGGATTGAACCCACAGCATTG
Organism: Agelaius phoeniceus; assembly: GCF_051311805.1. Lineage (NCBI taxonomy): Eukaryota > Metazoa > Chordata > Aves > Passeriformes > Icteridae > Agelaius > Agelaius phoeniceus. The sequence goes on along the minus strand of NC_135270.1, from coordinate 38,239,341 downwards.
GTGTTATGAGCAACTTGCTCTACCTCTCTAGGTCTAACGCCACTAGAATTTCAGAGCCAAACTCCCATGTATGATCACTGATGCAAAGGATAAAAAAAAAAATATGTGCATGTTTACATGATATTTCTATTCTCAGCTTCCCAGGGATAATGTGATCAGTATGCCGTTAGGGGAGCATAGAGAAATCTACCACAGACAAAGCACAAGGGAAAATGCTGGTACAGGTGCCCAAAGAAAACAGCATTGTTAAAAACAAACTAAAATGAGACTGCAGAGTGCATAGCGATCATAACACCCTACTCCTTAAGCACATTTAACTTGCACAATAGTTACTTAAAAGTAAGGCCTCTTAAATTCCCCTAATCATGGAAAAATTATCTATTTTATATGAATGTGAATTAAGGATGTTTGAAAATTACTATTTTGTTACAGTGTCTTGATATAGAAACAATACAGGGAATAAGGTATTCTCAAATCTGTCTCTTCACCTCAGTGCTGAGATGAAACAACCTGTAATTTCACTCCTAAGGCTACTGACTGAAGTCAAACAGAAATTACAAGTTATATCAAACTGTACATGGAGACTGTAATGTGGATAAATATCCAAAGGGATTAGGTAAGACCACCAAACTCATTTCACTTGTGACCTATTCAGATTTGAAGTCAGTTTCTTATCATTACTATTTTATTAAAGAAAACCATTTTAAAACAATTTATCCAGAGTATTCCCTGAAATGTGCATTCAATCAGTTTCAGACATCCATTTTTTTCCTAGACCTTTTTCCTTCCCTTCTTACAAACATATTTTGCTCTATCAGTACAGAAAAAAAATATTTTCAGATAAGGATACACAAGCATCCAAAATATGCCTTCCGTGTGTTGACAGCTGGCAGAATACAGCATAGTAAAATTCAGTGTCTCTTTAGAAAGAACTTATTAGGGCAACTTAAAAGTTGCTGACTTATCTAAGCCACTCTAATATTTTAAAGATTTTCATGACCTAGCTTTGAATTTCCACTCACTGTACCCCACTTTTCAGAGCTTCGTCAGATGAGTGAAGGCAATGATTGCTGTCAGCTTCTTTGTTGTGTGATCTCAGTATCCTCTGGGCAAGGTTAAATATATGTAAAAAATTCCACCCCAATTTTAAATTTTTATAAACAAAACAACATGGAAAAATACTTCTCTAAGCACAGTGCAGAGTCACTGAGTGTGATGCAATCATCAAGGAAAAAAGCCAGGCCAAGGTCACGGGCATCAACTTGTGTTCTGACAAAATAATGCTGAGAATTCACTGATGTCCATCTAAAGGGCTCAGCCAGTTCAGCCAAGTGAAACACAAGGTACAGAGAATTACTTGTCCATTTACAGTGCACTCATCCATGTATTATAAATCAGAAGCTGAAATAATCAGCTCTCTCCAAAGTACTTGTAGTATCACGGCTCTTTCTGTCTAACAAAGCTCTTCTAGCTTGCATGGAAGTTTATTACAAAACTCTAAAAGTTATTTATGATAGAATCTTCTCAGCATATATCTGAAAAAGCATATGATTGCTCATGAGGGGAAGCGAAGGGGCAGACACTGATCTGTAGGACCTGAGGAAATGGCATGACACTGTGTCAGGAGAGGTTTAGGTTGGATATTAGGAAAAGTTCTTCATCCAGAGAGTGGTTAGGCACTGGAACAGGCTCCCCAGGGATATGGTAACAGCACCAAGCCAGACACAGTTCAAGTGTTTTGGACAATACTCTCAGGCCCATGGTGTGACTCTTGGTGATGGCTTGGTACAGGGCCAGGAGTGGGACCCAATGATCCTCATGGATCCCTTCCAACTCAGGATGTTCTATGACTCTGACAATAACAGCAGGGACAGCATGTAGGTCATTGTAGAGAGAGGACTATTTGACATTTTATAATGTTAATTTCCCAAATTACCTTCTTTCTAAAGACATGGCTGTAAAGATAGCATTTGCACACACTTGGGAAGCCTCTACGGAGCAGATGGAATGACTGACATGTAGAACCATCTGCAATGTTCATTTCCTGTTCATTATGACAGGTAAATAACACAAGATTGGCAACTACTGAAGAGTGCTTCTACAAACAGGTTCCCTATATGACCAACAGCAGACATATCATTGGGTTCATAGAGCAAGTCTCATATACAGTGCCTAAAAGAGAACATTACCAATATTTTATTACCAAGGATCTTTCCTCATCAATCTCATTCAGTATTTCAGCTTCCCTATTGATTATCTGGCATTTTTTAAATGTCCAGAGACTGAATCCAATCAAACCTATTGAAAGAAGCAGAAGCAATCAAACTGATGAGCACATATTATGTTATTTACAACACAAATAATTTGGTTCATGGGGCTTTTCTCAAATAAAGTAGTGGGCTGAGATAGCCAACTGGAAAGCAGCACACTGAATTTGAAGGCCTCAATTCACAATACAAAGATTCAGAACATGAAATATGAAGTCAGAAGAAATTTCTCCCATTTCTGTACATAGATACGAACAGAAAATAGTTATAGCTCTGTCTGTATCAAAAATTGTAAATAAATATTTTTATCTATATGCCTTCTACTATGCCAGTAAAATAATTAATATCCATCAAATCTGTTTGATGTTCTATATCCAGAAGTGTCCTATAAACTTTCTGCAGTCAGCTTAGAAAAAACCTTTGACAGAGCTGAGAGGATGAATAGTTTGGATCAACACCACCTTTTACACACTTAGGTGCTCTCGTCAACAGACCAGAAGGTCCTTCAAATTGAATGAAGCACCTTGTGGTCTGATCCCACCCTCATCATGAAGAGGAAAGCATTTACAGGTCATTGGCTTAAAATACAGAGTACATGGAGTTTAAAAGGATGTAGAGCATTTTCAAAAGAAAAGCCTCTTTAGTTTTGAAAGTGAACTGCTATTTATTTAATTCAAAAAAACTCAAAAAACCTAGAACCAGCTACCAGAAAATATCCACATCCATAAGAAGTGAAGCCTGCAGAAAATACAAGCCCTACCTTTTCAATCCTGACTACTTATAGGAAGAGGTATCTACTCACCTACCAAACACAAGAAAATTCATTGTGAGGTTAGTCCCAAGTCCAGGCTGTCCTAGCTCTGGCCTGTTAGAATAAGAAAAAAGACCAACAGACATGCTGGGAACAAGCAAATGGAAAAGACGGGCTGAGATGTATATCTTTGAAAGTTCATATAACCATATGAATTGAAATCCTGATTCAATGGTCTTGGCAACAGTTTTGCTGCCAACTTCATTAAGATGTCATGGCTATAATTGGAAGCTTAGTTAATTTCAACTTTGGGGCACAACAGTAACAGAATCAATAAACAGAGCTCTTCTGAGGAAAATTCAGGACATTTTATTTTTTAAGAGTTTCATATATGTTTATATTTTATCTTGGGACTTCAGGAGGGCTACAAAAGTCATATTGTTGGTAGTTTGATGTAGTTCATTTTTCTCCTAAAGTATTGATATTCATTTTCTCTATCATAATCTAGTGAGATCATCTGAAAGCAACAGAATTAGATCACCGACAAAATTCTCATTCAGTAGACTTGCTCTTCCTAACCTCCTTGGAACAATAAGCCTATTCAAAAAAATTTTTACTTTTTGGGAGAACAAGAAAGCCTGTGTGCAAATTCTGGGATTCACAGTATTTTTTGACTCATTTTACTCAGAAATTAAACATTCCCCAGCCTATCGGTTTTATGCAGTCCCATTCCATCTCCTTTCCATCTCTTTCTCTCTCCCCCTTGCCATCAGGATGTGGGTGCTTGGACATATTTCACCCTTAACTATTAAATGAAGTCCAAGCCCTAGCCTTTTAGTACTTCCTTACAACCAGATACATCAAGAGTGACCTGGTATCTCATGACTATAAAACCAAAACTGATTTTATTTACCAAGTAGGGCCAACTAGATTATCTAATGAAGCAAGCTTACTGCAAACATTAACATAATTAGGCAGGATTTTCTTGCCGGTTCTGCCGTGCAGTTGAAAACAGATGGCAAAACTGAGTATAAAAATTTCCCTTTTACAGCAATACCTATAACAATACTGTCTGTATTATAGGCCAGAAAGGATTAAGGGAAATTTCAGTAAAAATTTCCATGATAAACCAAGGGCTGAAATAGAAAATCAATTCAGCCTCATTTTTCTGCCCTTTGGAAAGAAACATTCATTGTTACTTGTTCATGAAAGAAGAAAGGTATATGGGAAAATGGGCAGGATGCTTAGTGTAATTAAATATTCTTTCTAATATTTAGTGAAGATTGGTTGCTTCCAATGCAATCTGAAGACATTTTTTAAAGTTGCCCCTGCTCTCAAATGTTACTTTTTTGAACCTTTTAGAGGCCCTTATTTTTCTTAACTATACTCCTTTTTTACTCATTTTATTGACATATCATCCTTTCAGCAGGAAAGTTTTAGAGGAAATCTGAGAAAGGACAAGTGAAATAGCAGAGCAATGCTACCCTAGAACCACAAAGAATGAGTCTGCTGAGCCTGAAGTGTGGTGCTGGTCCCACAGCAGAAGACATCAGTTTTCACACTGATTAGTGGGAATTACAGGTTTGGCTGCTGTCTGTCCTTAGGCTGATCTAAACTCCGAGCTGTTGCTTCACCTCCCTTGGGGCGAACACATTATAGGGAGAAAGGGCAAACACATCTGGGCCCACAGAGGGTCACAGATCCTGTGATTGCAATGTGAAGAACATCTAAATTTTCACTGAGAAACTCAATTATACAATAAACCTGAATATTAAATAATGTATATCTTTGCAAACAATTTATTATGACCATAAAATCTCTGACTCAATGGCAGGTTTGGGATAAAATTTTGCAGATCTGTCTAGTTGGTGATTGCTCTTTATGGGACATGGACCAAAGGAATATGGCAAAGATGATGACCCTAGCTGAGTGAAAAACAGGGTATCTGAAAGCTGTTCACAGATGGAAGGAATTGGAGAAAGGGAGAAGCTAGGTATGGAAATTGGTAGGAATTTTGGTGAAAAAACTCCAGTACTGATGGGAGTTCTCAGTTTTAGTAGCAGTTGGGTGCTGTCTAGGGAGTGGTAAAGTATTTCAGGGGTAACAAGAGCTAGTAGTGGAAGCCCTAATTTGAAACAATTCCAAAAGAACAGTTTCTGCTTCTGGTTAATGCATACAAAGATCCAGCAGTGGTAGTGCTATAAGAGATGCTCCTAGGATAACCAGTGCAGTTTTTAGTAATATTTCTGCGTCATCCATCTGGAAATAGCATGTTCAGCTTGGGCAGTGGAATTACGGGAAAGTCTGCTGGTGTTCATACTGTTCCCACATGACAAAAAAATGGGATACAACTTAATTATATACTGTAGCATTGAAACAGATTGATATATTCCTATTTTCTAATTCTAGTGTCTGAGTTTGTGTTCAGGAGAGAAAGGTTTTATCAGTATAATAAAACAGAACAGGGCATGTGACAAAAAGAATGTTGAAAAGAAGAGGCACTACTGGTGTTTGCTAGACACAAAAGGTCATTGATAGGGAATGAGTTTGCAAAATTGAATTGGACAATTGTGGTTTTTCTCATAAAATCACAAAGAAACAACATTTAATATAGTTCAAGCACACCACCAGCATGGGAATAATAGTCTGCTATGACATGAACTGAAATAGAAAACTAGGAAAAGAAGAAGGCTTAAAAGACCCTGTTACCACCTGGAAAGCAATAAAAAAGGACAGAAATATTTGGTTCCTTTTGACAAGAAATAGAACTGCAATGCAATGACAAGAGAAAATGGGAGGGTCCACAGACATTTTACATCATCAAAGGACCAAAAATGCTAAGGAAGTTTTTGTGTCTCATCATCTGCAAAAGGACAGACACCAAATCCTCAAGCTTTATTTGCCTTCTCTTCAACCCACTGTCATTTTAATCGTCAAGAAAGATAGCAATCTCAATATCTTTCTCTGTTTGCTGTTGCACAAGTATTTATTTACTAGGGCCACTGGGGGAAAACAAATCACAGAGAACAAATGGCTTGATGCTCTCTCACATTCCAACTGACACAATGTTTGAAAATATTGCCTTGTGCACCACAGTCCTACAATTTTGAGTGAACTGTTCTGTTATTACAGTAGAGTGGTGTCCCAAGAAATAACATAGCCCCTAATGGAGTCCTTAAAAGTCTCCAATGCTCCAGAAAGATGTATAAGTTATCTCCCTTTCAAGAAGCTGGTGGTAATTCTTGCTTATAGGGGAATTAATAATAAGCTACATAAATAAAAAATAGTACCTGTAGAAGATAGGTGATGTTTATATTAGCACAGCATATTCCAGGTACTGTAGAATGCCTATATAGTTAGAAATAAATGGTCTGAAAATTACAGGGAAGACATACACACAAAAGGATTTAAAGTCTGATACTGACATTAAAGAATATAGTTAGAATTACAGTAGCCCTTCACACCCCTACTTCTGTAATTAACAATGAATGAAAAACTCACTGCAATAAGATATTTATTGCAGAAAATGTAATTTGCTTCTGTGCTTTTTCCTGTGCTATTTAAATGGGAACAATTCAGGTGCATACCATTACTTGAGGTCAAGAATAAATCAGAATTTATTTTGATGCATGTTCAGCTATCAATGTTTAGTACAAAAATAGATTAAATAATATCTTCAGATGAAAAACAGACTACAGATTTTGCTTTGACTTTTTTGGGGACTTTATTTTTTTAAAGTGTGTTGGCTAGCTCTCCTGAACTACATCCCAATCATTTTTAAATTTAATTTTATTAACTAATTTTTAACCCACCCGCCAAAATGCTATTTGTGTGATAACAGCATGTGCAAGAATTCCTAAGGGATATGGAAATTAATCCCACTTCTGTGAAAAGACCTTTTAATAACTCATATGTTATTTTACCTTTTGAGTTATCAGTAGGCTTTCCTCTAGCATCTTCTAAGGAAATCTCCTTGTAGTTTGAAAGGGAAGAAAAAAAAAACCCCAGTAAAAAAAAGGAGTAAGAATATAAGAGTTTGCTCATTTAATTCAATTTTGTGCTAGTTATACAAAGCCACCTGTTTTCTAGCAACCTTTAATATCATGGTCCAAGAAGCAGCCTCAGACCCATCAAAACAGTCTGCAGTGTGTGTGCCCATTTACAGGGTTTGTTGTAGTCACCAACATTTCGTTTGCTCTTCTGAATGCCAGCACAGTAAGATTCTGACTGCTGCAAATCCTCATGTTTCCACCTTATTCCCTTGCTCTTTTCATATGCACATATGTCACTGACAATTTCTCCTCTTTCCTTCCTTCCTTCCATGCTTTTTTCAATAGTGCTCATGGATCAATAAGACATCATGGCACTGTATGGAGCCTGAGCGATTTCTCATACAATGGCTGCTGTAACCATGTTTCCATGGGAATTGCAAATCACCTTTTAAGAAGGAGCTGAAGATATTTTCAGCCACAGAGCCACTGCTGCTACAAGGGCACTGAACCTCAGAAAAGGCCCAGAAACCTGAGCTGCTCTGGAGCTTGAAAGGAGCTGCTGCAGTGACGACACTTGATGGATCTTAGCCTTGATTACAAGAGCAGACTACTACCACCATGATTGATGAAATCCTGCTTCAAATAGAAGATGAGAAAACAATGAAAGCCCTGACTACTGTGCTGGGGGAGGAGGGATGGAGGGAACCATGGCAGAAGGAAAGTAGTCAGGAACCTGATCTAATGTCAGGGAAGCACATAGGTTTATGGCAGCTGAGAAGAAAGAAAATTTTTTTTCTCCGTCAGTTTTCTAATGGGTATAAAATAAGAATTATATGAACTACAGTCATCAGTTTATAGAGAAATCTATTACTCTCTGGGATCAAAAAGTGAGCACCAGTTGTGAATAATGGTTTCAGCCTGTGGCTTTGAGCATTAAATCCCATTTTTCAACCAGAAGGGCAGTACTTTCCCACTATCACCTCAATGACAAGTTTGTGTTTGGTGTGCCAGTGACTCCTTCTTGCTCCATCTACACCCTCTTTTTTCTTATGGTTTTTTTTTTGTCTTTTCTATGTTAAATCTTATCATTTGAACTTTTAAAGAAGTTGCTGTCTGCAGTCTCATTATGCACATTAAAAATAATATTTTTAACCATCTTTTTCACAAGTTCCACCAAGATTAGACTCTGATGCCAATGAAGATTGTATCCATTACTATAAACCAAAGAGAGAGATAACTCTTTAATCTTTCAATTTTTAAATACAAATTTTCTTACTCTTACTTCAGACTTTCTATGTTGTTACTAATTAACAAGGGACATGTTCTAGGCCATATGAAATTGAGATTTAGTTTTAGTTTAATTTTATGTGAACACAAAGGGTATAGGTGGCTAATGCAGAAACCTTTCACTTCTGGAGGCTTAGACTGGAATTTGGTTTAAATTACAAGTGAAATGAGTTTAGTGGTCTCATCTTCACTTTTAGCAAAAACTATTCTCAATAAAAAGCCACTCTGCACTAACTTCTAAAAGATACAGCTTTTTCCTAGATTAAAACCAGTGCTGTATTAGGAATTCTGGGGCTCAAAAATGAACTGCAAGTACAGGGTTGTGTGAAGATGCTGGGTTAGGAGAGATATCTGGTTGAATCATGCTTAACAGTAATGAACCATATATAGATGTCAATTATATCAGCTACAAAATTCTAATTAACTCAAAAACTACACTGCAAACACAAAGGGGAGTACAAGATAATATGAACAGATGCAACATGTGAATACTGCACCTCCCAGAAAAAAACACGAGAATTTATAAACTGCTTGCATTCTGTAATAATTACACTGACTAATTTAAAGCACTCACCTTCCTTCCCTGTCCACAACCTAAACAACACACATAGTCAGGCTGTGCATGATCCTCACCTTTTAGGCCTACTGAAAGGATAACATGCAAAATATATCACTACACAGTAACTGAAAGTGAAATGGCTGTAGCTTGCTTTACCTCCCTCATTAGCTCAAATTCTACCTTATAAAGAATCCAGACCAATATATCATAAAACCTTTGGGTTATAAACTCTCCACTTGGTTTTGTGCAGCATGATTGCTGTGCACTAACTGGAGTAAAACAATCTAATGTGACACCCAGTGACTACTAAAAGCTGGATTGCAGCTTAGTTTGAACGCTGATCTCTTGTACTAGAAAAAAAGAGAGTATTTGGCTAAACATAACGATGCAACAGTTATTGCTCAGGCAAAATCATTGCTTTCATTTCTTCAAGTCATTTGAGATTTGTTTCTTGAAATAAATACAACACAAGATATCAGTCTCAGTTAAAAACCATATACTGAGATAATTTCAGTTTCAAATAGAAGATTTATTTTTCTAGCATCAAACCAGCCCCTCTAATGTGCCCATTCAGATTTTCTTCTGGCTTAAGTTTCATATGAAAATCCCATCTTCTGAACATATTAAAAATTTTATAAAATTTCATGGGAATAGCATTTTCTCAGTTTTATTCATGCTCATGAAAAACAGGAATTACATCCTCTTTATCGATGGCTTTTTACATAAAGGGAAACCTTTATCCATAAAATGGCCCAAGCTACCTCCCCTACACATAACTGAATTACATACGTGCATATATTTTCAGAAAATATAGGCAGGAAACCAAGGCAGATTTCTTTGTATTCTCTCTTCATCTGAGCTGAGCACTAAATTAACATGTCCAGAGTCACCAAGTGATGCCCTTGAATCGTCTGCTAAGGAGAAAACAGGACAACTTTGGGTGAAGGCAAAGGGAGGTGAGGACCTGACTTTCAAATGCTCAGAAATGTTGCAAATATCTTAACAAAAGGGAACTGCAAATTCTATTCTCTGTACTCTGTGATAAAGTTAATGTATTACAAATTTCAGATTTCGTGTAGTGACAGAGTTGCATGTTAATGCAAGCAGAATACTGTCATTACCAAAAGTGCTCTTGGAAGCTGGGCTGCATAATGTAGATTTATTAGAAGACATATTGTAAACATGACTATGTTTTCTTCTTTCAGAATATACCCACTATGCTGAACAGAATAGCATGGTGTTCTACTTTTGCAGTATTAAGGCTACCAGGTATTAAAGGTGAAATTTGCTTGATCTGTAGAAACCCTGTGAATTTGCATTAGCTCCAGGTATTTTCAGGCACATGTGGAGGTGGAAAGAAATTTATCAGGCAAAAGCAAATCACTACTTGTCAGCTTGGATGCAAGATTTTATTTGGGGTCTTATAAATCCCCTACAGCATAGTCCTTACTTAATAGGGTAGTTGAAAACCATGTTTAGTTCCCCAAATTCCAGAAGACAGGGACAAAAAATCCTCTAATTTCAGTGGTCACAGAAAGGGGAAGTACTTCTTAGGAACTAGTTAATGGTGCAGAGAGAGCTACACAGACGAATGGAAGGAAAATAGACATGAAAACTTTCTAAACATACACTTTCCTATTGGAAAGCTAATTTTTAATTATGGAAGTGTTATACTTTGACTGGTATAAGTTATGTAAGAATATTTCCGCACAAATTGCATATCCTGAACATTACAAATACAACAGATCAAGGTTAAGGGACAGTGTAATTCTAACAAATTTAGTGACAGGTTAAGATCAAGGGATGTCTTGACATTCTCCTCAGAAAGGTCAATCTAGCAGGTATGCGATGTAAAAATGAAGACTCTGCCATCATTGCCATGGCAAAAGGTCAGACACAAGCTGATTGGTGATAGAATTATCAAATTAACCAATCGATGTGTGTGAGTAATAGATGTAAGCAATCCTGGGGGAGAGCCACAGGGCAAATGCCAGCTCATCAATAACACATTGCCTAGGAAAAGAAGATCCTCTCTTCAATCCATGTCCTTTACATTAGCAGTGGTATCAAGGAATTAAAAGAAAAATCGAAAGCAACAGCTTTAAATATGCTTTCAGACTGTATACAGCATTCAAATCTTTCCAAAACAAGTTCCATAACATGCTGTGGTAAATAAGAGCTTGCTAGCAATCTAAAGAGAGGAGGCACCAAGAAATCCTATTATAAACAGGTAAATTCAGAGACTGAAGGATTTTTATATATCTGACACCAGTACAGACTTTATTAGGAATGCTATTTTACCTGTGGCAGTCATAGACGCACAAATCTCATGTTTGATTTTGTGGCAACTTTTGCACGGCAAAATGAGAAACAGATCACAAGTATTCTGAGGATTTTATGAATAGGATGCAGCAAGTATATGAGTAATCCTTTAGCTATAAGTAATATTTTAATGCATATTATATATATCTTTTTGTATCTGACTGCTATTATGCCAGTTTCTACACAGCTCAAATGGCTAAACCCAGCATAAGCTCTCTATGAGTGCTCAAGAAGGCAGGCAATGCCTTTACACAGCAGAAGAGGGCTCCAGGTAAGCAAAACAGCAAAAGTGAAACAAAGAACCAACCTAGCTGGTCTCAAGTTCAAGAGACATACATTTCACAGAACATATGCCAACTGCAGGAAAACAGACTGAACCCCATTCCTAGATAGAGAGCTATCTAAAGTCAGTAGAACTGTCTAAACTTTGATGAAAATGTTAAGCAGCAGGGTGGGTTAAGTACATAAAAGCAGCTTTGTTATTTTAAATGTTTTTCCCCTTTATCTCTGTATTTCTAGGCATAAATAAACAATGATCATTTCAAGACCCTCACTTGCTAGTGATATTTTCCAAAGGGAGATGCCCACTTGGAGCTCTAAAAGCTTCCACAGCATTTCTATGGAATCCTGGGAGAGAAGCTCAGGGCATGCACCTGGGGCTCTGTGCTGGGAGAGAGCTTCTCTGCAGCTGGAAACAGGGCAGCAGCATGATCCCTGTGCCATGTGCTCCACTGAGACACAGAAAAGGTGAAGGTACACTTTATCCTGCACGTTGATGAGCCAGAGTCAGGATGTCAGATGTGACAAAGCCTCTGTCCGTACTAGCAACAACAACTGCTAAGGAGATGAACATAACAGCATGTTGGCTGTTTCAGGATTCCTCATTCCTTCCAGTGACACCCAAGCTTCAAACAAAGCTAAGCACAGTGGTCTCTGCACAGTGAACCAGAACTGGGTTTGCCATACATCACTTGGCCACCACCTTCTAGAAAAGCCTAGAAAGGATCAGTGGCTTGCAGATTTTCTGCCTGGTTATCCCAAGTCTTGACACCTCTTCTCGTCCCCTACAGGTACACCACTCTCAGTTGCTACCATGAGGTGTTCCTACTTCTCCTCACATAGTTCTAGTTCTGAGAATCTTACTTTATCTCCAGCAATGCCTCTGTTATTGTGGCAATGGGATATTGCTATTATCACAGTAGGGATGGTAATATGGTAACTCTCAAAAGTAAGAATCCATTCTGCCATCAAAAGGTGTGCGTTACTCCTATTGCTGTTAATGGCAGCCATGTACAGGTATCAGCGCCAGAACAGGTCTCTAAGTGAGCACAATTACAGCCCCCACTGTGAAATTCACTGAACACAATTTTCATATTGCTTTTATTATAGATATACATAGCACAATAAAAGAAAAACATACCCATTTGACTAGGATACCAATTTGAATATGAGTTAGTTTCCTTATAAAAGAAGTCCTTCTGATATTTTAAATGCTTAATTTTCCCTAATGTATTGTTTAAAATGTAGTTAATATTCTCCCTCAAAAAGTACAAAAAGCACAGAAACATCTGAGATTGTGTATTTATCTGTAGGATGTGTGGAGTTTTTGTCAATGAACTACCAGCTTGGGAAGAATGAAATAAGTATGGCACCACTGAATACTATAGTGGTCTATTGATCCAGTTTCCTTGAAGATCCAGCTCTGCATTTCCTTCCCAATGTGTGACAGTAAGGTTAGCAATGCCACTTTTAAGCACTTGAGGATTTTTATATTTATTTTATCACATTTTGTCTGATCTGCAGTTTAAATAGTATTAACATTTAGAACGATAATTTTAATAGGTCGTTACCTAAAAACCTGAGAAGATTACAGTCATGGACTGTGGGAGCTCTGAGTGCTGCTCTGCACAGACACAGCAGCTCTCACTAGTAGTTTTACATTGCAGTAGCTCCAATCAATCTCAAAGAAAACAGAATGACAAATATTTATCAGGTAGTGTTCCCAACCTGGTTGAGGTAGAGAAACTAATGACACAAAAGGAAGCTTTTTTTGAAAGAACAGGATATCTACTTTTGAATTTCCAACAATAAACAAAATCAAAAGACTTTGTTGATTTATATATTGAAAACTATGTATTGGAAAAACTATGTATTGGAAACTAGATATTGAAAGAATCTCACACTGCAATATGCAAATTTCTTTACAAAATGTGAGTAAAAATAATGTCACTAGCATTTTAAAAATTATTCTAAATTCCAATGCAGCAGATAAAATGGTCAATCTGTGATGACAAGCTCTCTTTAAGTATGCAGGGCTCTTAAAGAGATGAAGTTCCTGGTATAGACCAGGATGATGGACACATTTGTATGTGTTAGCTGCTTGAACATTGATCAGAACATTTTATAGGCCTTATGAGATAGTGATCATCATAGGCACCTCAAGGCATTACCAATATCCAAATAATATAAAGCAGTACTTAAAAAGTGAATACAGAAATTAGCACACTAAGAAAACATCACCTTTGTTATTACAAAATTCAAAGGTTTTTCATGCACAAATTCCCTAATAGTCCTATTTAAAACAATCTAAGCTTTGGTTTACAAAAAGCTGTTGGGATGACTTATTTTGGATTGTGCTGCTGTACCATTTGCAGACTGTGAGTACACACACAACCTCTGCTATTTTATCACTATTCAAAATGACATGACAATGCAATGAGATCTGCTTTCTGATGTTGTAAGTAAGCTGTCACCCTTCCCTCAAACCCTATGGAAATATGGAATATCTAACCATCTCTGAACAAGCTCATGGTTCTAGATTAATGAACAGCATTAACAAGGCACTGATGTGAGGAAATACATCCTGCTTACAATGTCACTGCATGCTAGTCAGCAGACCTGGGAGAAAAATTAACAGAAAGAAAGCTAATAGGATGAAAAAAATCAAACCATTTTTTCTGTAAAGTCAATTTCAAGCCGATAAACATACTTAATACATTCCTTAAAAGTAAAATGCAAAAATCCTGTCATTATGTAATACTATAATATATATAAACTATGAAAACTTGGAAAAATAAAACCCCTCTATGTTTAACAAAATGCTGTTTACCTGTATGTGGAACAAATGTACACAGTTTTTGGTGAAGGGTGGACACAAAATCTATAATATCTTATTACTCTGTCTTTGTTTTATGGAAAGAGAATCTTTTTCCTTTGAAAATAGGATTCTATGAATACAGTAAAACCAGGACAATGCTGCATCCTCCTATAAAACAGTGAAGCCTTTTGATGAACTGAATGTAATTTTAATTAAAAATCCTATTCTGCAACATTCTGCTATAGGGTTTCTAAAATATATGGAGGGCACTGGATTTGCACTGATGAAAAATCAATAAAAACAGATCAAAAATGCTGAGAGACTGAATAGGATTTGCACGTTCTGTTTGAATCTCTGACTGAAAATCGTATTGCAAAACAAGCATGTACTACTCAGCAGGAAACACTGGAATCTAATCATTCACCCCTATTCTGAGCCTGCCCAATTTATAATACCTTCTTGGGGTTACTTTTCTAAGGTTGAAATTGTAGCATGTTCTTGTGTGCCACAGACAAAAGTAAACCACTATTTTAACTCAACCACTGCCAAACCAGAAAGTGAAAAATCATGTCATGTTCAGTAGTGAATGTTGTTGTTGCAGAGAAATACAATATAGAGATGAAACTAATGCAAACTGTAATCCTCCCCAATGGAACACTGCATGAAATATGGCATTTTCCCAATTGCAGCCTGGTAAACACTATTAAAATTCAGAATCTGGGTTTTTTTTTTTTCTTTTTGCCACCATTTTTTAACCCTGTAAAGTTGCTTCAAGAGCACAGTCATTGACTACCAACTCCCACAGCCTTCACTATCAGCCAGAATGCTGCGTCAGCAAGCCTTTTCCTGCTCCAAAGAGTGTGTTTAAAGAGTTGCTATTTCATATAACCTAGCTTTGATGTTGTGTAACAATAGCCCTGTAAAATAAAACAAAAAAATGATGGAAGTATTGATCATTGTTCAATAGTAAAAACTAATAAAATATTTAAAACATTAATTTCTGCTTCTCTCTTTTTAAGAGATTTAAAAGAGACAACCAAATCCCATGAAGATTTTCTTGATGCTAAATGCAACTTATGTCAAAGCTCAATTTGTACAGTAAATAAAGAGCAATTGTAAATAAATGGACAATGTTATAAAGACAGGTAAAATGAAGCAAATCATACTAAATTAGATGCTAATTTTCTGAAGATCAAGCTGAAAAAATAAGGGCTACTTTCAATGCTAGTATGCTTAACGTGTCAGATGAAGGCAGGCAATCTTAAAAATCTAAGTGCTATTAAACATCAATGGGATTTCATCATCAAACTTCCTTGTCATCCTTTGAAAATTATAAAGGAAGAAACACAGGGAACTGAATGCTACTTCCAGTCACATGCTGCAGCTCTTAGCAGAATATTTTGTTCATGTTTTTCCAAACAGTGCACCCCAATAGGCAGGGTCTGTAGAGTAAAACAGGTGGTGCTGAGGGCCTTGTATTTATGCTACCAGTATTTCAGAGGGCTGTACTTCACACAAAATCTAATCTGGTCCTGTGGACTGAATAATAATAGTCCTTAGTAGCTGGAGTGTGTTAGTTGACACTCCAGGAACTTTGTGCTTTAGTTTCATCCAAAAAGGAGTTCAAGTGCTCCAGGACTGCTCCATGATGTGAAATGAATCATGGTGGTGGGGGGGTGATGAGCACCACATCAGAACTGCACCCCTGATCTGAAGTAAAACGCTGATGTAGGTTCACTATCTGTCAATTGGTTGGATATATGTTCCTCTATAAAGTTAAAATTTTTCAGAGAACTCCCACCAGAGACTGCCAGGTGTGACCTATTATTCCATGTGCCATTAAATAGTATTTAAATAGATGCATTTAGGAGAAATCATTTGTTTTAAGACTTGTTTTAAGATTTTGAATCTATTATGGTTTCTTGCAAACAAATCTTTTAATTTTTCAAAATGAAGTTGCACTGTATTTGTGATGCATTTGTACTTAACCCCCCCCCCCTTTTTTTTTCCTTTTTTTTTTTTTCTGCAAGCAGCAACTTGTCTCTGTCTCCACAACGATGTCATCTGTTAAGTAGAATGGGTGAAGTACATTTCATATTCTTCCTTTTGGAGTTCGCTGTACTCTCTAATTATATTAGCTCATTGCCAGTACAAAAATATGTCATCTGTGTTCCCAAAAGCCAGAGTTTCTCTTCTTTTTCATTATTTTCAATTGTTTTTACTGAACCTTTAGATGTGGCATTACAAAGTATATAGATAAATTCATAAATGAAGCATGACAGCATAACCATGGGATAATAATGGGTGATAGCATCTTGTTGTTTACCTCACTGAGCCATTGTGAGGATTAATTAGTTAATGGTCATAAAGCAGAGTGCACACGCAAAACACTTTACAAGTGCTAGATAATATTACATGTGATATACAGAGCAATACCACTACTGCATATGGCATAAAGTGGAAGCACTCAATCATTATATTAACCTGAGTCTTTCAGGTAGTAGAATCTGTCAGAGGGAAATAATGGTTGACTGCATCACAAGTATCATTAAACCTTTCAGACAGTTATTCTCTTTGTGTGTATACATTCAAGCCTGTAGGTAATAAGCACCAAGTACCACTAGTGATCTAAGGTAAAACTGCAAACACATTTCCCAATTTATCACAATAATGTTGATAGCTTGGATGATAGGAGTGTTTATTAGCTTCCTGGTACATTTATCTGTTGGCTCACTGGGATTCTGGGACAAAGAGGAAACAATGGCCTAAAATGTAATATTGAAACCTAGAAAAAATTTGGTTCCAGAAATAAATATGGGTAAGGCTTTACTAGAGAGTCAAGTGGCCTCCACAGCCACAGCCTCCACTTGACACAGCACTAAGAGCAGTAAGATGTTATAGAAGATTTTGGTGTCAACTGTTCTTTGGGCAATGTTTAGAGCAAAGCCATTTGGTTCCCTGCTCATGAAACAGCTGTCACTATATTCCTGGCCATGACTCTTAGTGCTCCAATTGCAATAAAACTGACTGTGGATAATACTGACAGATATAAACTGAGTATAATGTAAGCACACACTTCTGAATAGAAGTTCCATCTTTTTCTAAGTATTATTAAGTTGAGGGAAATATTCAGGTCTTTCTTAGTTTCTGATGCTATACCTGAATGTTGTACTCTTTGGAAAATATTCATGGAGACAAGGTCTTTCCTGTGAAAAACCTTGACAAGAAATCAGAGAATTAGATAAAACATAAAAATTGAGTTTTAATTTTCAATGCATATATACATTTGAAATTTGAGCATGATGCTCAACAGCTTTATTTTTCATGAAGGAGACTGCACTGAAATGGAGGTGAAAATTCTGAAGTTGGATGAAATTCTCTTTTAGGTTTGATTTTTTAAATTACTCTTTAACAGAAATTTAAGAGAAGGAAAAATTGTTGAAAAATTCCAAAGAAGCATTATGAATGGAACTGGTAAGTAATTTTTGAATTCAGTTTCTGATACTAGCATAAATTTAAATCAATTTAAATTGGATAAATTATATTACAATTATAGCTCAATGAAATACAACAATTTCCCCAATGATACAGAAATTCTTCTCAAGATTTATATCTCAGGAACTCCACTAATTCCAATGAAATGTATTTTTGCTAATTTTGAGACTGAAGATAATTCAAAGAGAATAGAAATATGGTTGAAGACTGAATGAGATTCTTTTATATAGGGATTCATAATGAAGATACAGGAGTTCCTGTCACCATGATTTGTTCAGTTGTTTCGGGATAGATCTGTTAAAAATCTGGGACAATTTCAGATAAGATGGATGAAGGCACAAATCAGTTGTCAAGAATTCGAATAACAATAAACTCAATGATTTCAACTGTATTTGTTATATTTCTTGTTCTGGCAGTTGCTATACTATTATTAATCAACTGAGGTTCTTAGATTACTATCCTGAAATTACTGTTGCCCTACCCAGAATAAAAAAAAATTAGGGATTTCCTAATGCTTCACATGCAATATTTTCAAGGCTAAAATACTAGATGTAAATATAAAATACTAGATGTTTTAAAATACTAGATGTTAATCTAGAAAAAAAACTATTTTACTGATATAAACGAAAAAAACCCTAAAAACCCAAAAACCAGCAAGTATCAATTTGATTGGGATTTAAGACTAGTCAGGAGCACAGCTCCTACTGGTTTTGAATGAATCAGAATTTAATCCCTAAGAATGAAGGCTTTCTAGTGATAAACTCTACTAATTTGTTATATTTTCCTTTCTGCCTATATGACAATTTTGCAAACATTTCAAAGTAAACCACTCACAACATTTTTCATAAAAATCTCTACCATAAAAGCAACTGATTGAATGCAAATAACAATTTAATTAACTTCCCTGACTCTTTCCTTATATCTTTTCAACACCGAGTTACCAGCAAGTCCAGGTACAATATATAACAAACAAGCCAGCTCCTATAAGCTGTGACAGAAGTATCGCCAAAAGCTTAAAAATTTCAGTAGAGAAATTTTTAAGCTTTTGGAGAAAACACCCCTCAAATTTAAACATGCACACACAGAAATATCACCTGTGTAGGTCTGTAACCTGAAATGAAGCTACCTGATACATATTTGATTTGAATCCCATTGCAGGTAGGCACTGTTTACCCAATTCCTTTAAAAAAGGTCATGTTTTTCTACGCGCTTTCTATTTCTAAAACATCTATAAACAGAGATATAAATATATTTTAGAAGCTAGCTTGTTTATTTCTGTAGTCTTCAAACTGTGAGCTTTCATTTCTTCCTGATAAAAATAGCTGTATGCACTTCATCAGGTAATTTCCACTAAATACCTAGTGGTGGTAATATGGATTTGTACTTTGTTCTTCATCCACACTTTCAGCCTTTACATAGTCATGTTCATTGTTTTGGTACCTATGTATGCTATAGAACTCATACTCTAAAATCTCTGGGAAGAGCCTGTAAAAAAGAAAAAAAACTCTATTTCCTTGTATCACTTTGTCTCCAATTCCCCAAACTCATTTCTGGTGAAATAATTTGCTCTGTCTTCTGCAAATATATTTGAAGAATATTTTATTGTTTCCTGATATATTTCACACCACAATACTCAGTATTTCTTTTAGCTGTTCTAATTATCCTTTTAAAATGCTCCTGCTTAGGCTCATAGATCTCCCAATCCTCTCTTAAGTGGACTGCCTACATTTCTTCTCAAGTCTTCAGTTTATTGCTCACAGTAATCTTTTTGCGGCTATTCCCCACTTGACTAGATTGACTGCCTTTTCATGATTTCTTTTCTTAAAGTTTCTGTCATTCTGTCTACATTGTTATTAATAAATATGTGACCTTGCTTGTAGATACACTAATGCTACTCTCTGCTTTATAGCCAGATAGAGCACTGCAACTTTTTAACACAGGGTCAGATTTAGAAGAGATGCCTTAGTATGTGCAAACCTTTTGGCAGGTGAGTAATAATGTGGATATGGATGGAGCAATATGATAGTTTAACCATTGGCTTCAACAATCCAAAATCAGGCCCATCTTCAAGAGCAAAAAGAAAAGGAGAGCAAATGCAGAGACAGTTTATTTCTAAAGCTAACTCTACCTACCACAGCATCCTAATGATTTACAAAGTCACTCCTGAGGTATGCTAGGAATGATTGACATCATTCCTCCACAAAATGGAAGAAATGAAGGGGGATCACATCCTTTCAGTCTACAAGAGGATTTTCAACCTTGTTCCACTGCACCAGAGCAGCCTTTGAAAATTTCATGTATACGATTCCTCTGTGTTTGCAAGGAAACTCCAACAATCCAGGTTATTTCATATTCACAATTATACACTGTAAGTCACAAGCATGGAAATAAATTATAATTAAATGAATATGCCTTCTACACCATGAAAGAACTTCTAGTGTATTTTTATTGACAGAAAATTATGACAAAATCACCTTTTGACCTCCAGTTATAGTTCTGTACTGTGACTTTTTCTTAAAGTAATTATTGATTATATTGTTATGCACCATTGAAACAGAAAAAGAATTGGAAGCTCTGTATTTAAATAAATTAAGAAATATCTGCTGTTGAATAATTAATTATTTCATTGGGGCTACATGCTCTAAGTTTGTTCTTTTTGAGATGTGAAAAAAAAAAAATGAAAGTAAATGCTAAACTGCTAATAGACTAGATTTAGTAAGTGGCTATGGGTCATAAAACCAAAATCATAAACCATTTGTGCAGCATGCATTTGTATACACTTACATTTTGTGCATGTATAACCTTATATGAACAGCATTAAAAAACTTCTGCTTAATACCAAACAAATGCTGCGATTCCTCTTGCCCATATTCTCTTTAAACTTTAAGTTACTTTGGATGTAAGATTTCAGAGAAGATGGTAAAAGTTAGAAAATGAGAAAGATAACACATTTCATCCTGTAATTCCACATGTGTTGCTATATCTTAAACAGCTCTGCGGGGATTGGATGGAATCCAATTTGCCATCATTTATTCACCAGCATACTCCTCATACTGTGTACTTTTTTATTCTTATTCACTATTTACCCAATTATATCTACCCTTATTAGACCCCTGCTGAAGGCAGCAAGGCAGTTCTAGCTATGGAAGTCCCATAGCTTAACTTAATCCTATTATCTCCAGATAAACGGGGATGCATAGGGCTCTAGATGGCCAAATTCAGCTCTATTCTCCCTTCCCCATGAGGAAAAAGACTGTTCCTCATCCCTATGCCTGATGCAATTAAGATCTGGAAATATGCCCATTCCAATTCTTATCCAGTAAAAGCATCACTGTCAATGTTGAGAAATGAACTGCGGTTATGATGCAAAGAGTTGACACTTCAGTGACATTTACTGATGTGTTAGGCCTTTGCACTGGCTTGGCTCTACGTAGCTTATGGCTTCAGGAATTTAAAATGCCTGCCTAAAAATCTAATAAGAGGAAAGGGAATACAATAAAAAAAAAAATTACAGTATTGACAAGCAAAGACTTTATTATCTCCATTGTATTTGAATAAATATAGATTGTCATTAAATTCTTGCAATACAACTATTTTACACAATTATAGAAAATGAACTGAATAGTAAAATAGGATCAATAACAGAAGTAAAACAGTTACTGAAGAAAAGCTTTTCTCGACTGACTCAAATAATGTAATAAAGTCCACAACATTTATATCTGCACAGAAAACACAAAAAATACACCAAATATGGACTTGCACTGGATATCTGAAAAGAACAAAAAAGAATAGCAAAGTGTGATAATATGAGATTGCTGAATATTGTGAACTAAGATCTTCTTCCATGGTTTGACTTTGTAATATACTTCAGTCATGCCCTTTTCTTTGAATGCACACCTGCACTCCACCTGCTCATCCCTCTTTATCCAAATTACTAGCACACCGAATGCTGACTTTTGTACAGAAACTGGCAAGAAGATATATATCTAGATTATTAGAGTAATGAGCATGGTTTTTTCCATACAGGCCTGTCACTTTACTTTAATCTCTGGCTATCCCAATTCTAGCCTTTCTAAAGAGAACAAGTTAATCACACCAACTGGTTTCAGGACTGAGAGGAGATTTTATTATATAATGAAGAATCTACTAGGCTAGGAGAACTACACTAATATTCTCCAGTAACCTAAATCAGATTTTAACCCCAGTCTCCAGAGGTGAATGCTTTGCGCAGTTCTAATAATACAAATGTGTAAATTTGTAATCAGACTCCTGTGTAGAGCCGGTTTTTTATTTACTATGAGCTTAGCTGAAAGGTTCCTAGGGACTGAAGATAGTTGGGTTGTAATCCTGTCATTTGGTGACTTAATATTTTTATATTATCATGACATTAGCATAATTCTGACCTCTATTTTGCAGCATTTTATGTTTTCCAGGCACTAGTTTTGATGCTGTACCCATAGTGTATAGAATCAACAAATATTCACATCGTTCCCTATTTTACTGAACATTTGGTGTGAAGTATTAAGTCTGATTTAATGTTATTAGTGCCTCAGAATAGTGCAAAATACATGAATGTAGGCATTCATCTCTCAGTTTACCATAACACTGCCATAAAATGCTACTAAATGGGTGATAAACGTTTGTTCTCCCTTTTTCTTTCTAATTCTTCCTACTGAATGTTCTGCCTCTACCCAGACAGCTTGAAAACTGATGCCAACTCACCCATGTAGATCAATCATCAGGGTTTTTCTACTTGCCCAAGCTGCAACTGAGCAATTGAGGTTGGCTCAGTTGCAATCCCTCATTAAAACTACACTCAAAGTAACATCAACCTTTAGGTGTAGCATTTGGATTCAATTCTGAATATTGTTTGAGACCAAAGAATCAATTAAAAATTTCACAATCTATGGCAAACTCCAAAGTTTCCCCCCTCTCTTATTAAAGAAAATATGAGAAATGGAAATATCATCATATATTGCTCGACACTCAGCAGCTTTACAAGCAAATATCTGAATTTTTGATTGTGGAAATGTATGAAAGATGAATATACTAATGATGACATGTCTTTTTCCTTTAAAGAAATTTGTTATTAAAGATCCTCATTTTGCAAAATATCAAACTGGAAGGCTAAAGTCCTCAATTTTTATACAGAGATAGCATATTTTTCCTCACAGGGTGGCTACCTAATGTGTTTCAAGTTTGCATGCAATATTGCTTCATTCTGATTCTGCAACTTTTAATATTTGTAATATGAGTCAAGAAAAGGCCAGGCTGAAAATATTTATGGTGATTGCTTCATGATATGGACACCTGCCAACAAATAAGTTCATTCCTTCAACCATTTCTAACTTATGTGAGATCAATATCCAGGCTCTCTAGCAATAACCTTGCATCTATAATTGATATTGTTTGTTGGCCTGTAGTGCTGTGAGCAATAAAAGAACTAAGAAAGGGCTGAGAGAATAAATATTCATCTAAAGAAGAAGTCTCACGTATCAATAAAGAAACGTATCAATAAAGAAACAACATATGATGCAACTTTCAATGGAAACTTATAATGTGCTGGTCTAGGAACATAAAACAAGAAAAAATTATTATGGTCAGTCTCATATTTAAGCAAAAGAGCAAATAAGGGTTCTCTAATGAATAGCCTATAAATGCAGCTCTGAGAAGATTGCCCTAATGGGTTTCATGATCCACATGAACCAACGCCAAGGAGTTGAACAGTTCCCATTACCAAATAGGTGAAACAAGAGTCAACGACTTGGTGCAAGGATGAAGGAATTCATGGAAAGGAGAAAAGAGAAAACTGGGCAATATCACAGCATACATGGTGTCTGGGCTGCAGTGCTTGTGTGGCAATGCTAATACAGATGACATCACATAAAATTACCTTAGTTTGTGACATGAAATAACACTTTTATTAAATGACCTATGGACACTGAGGATGAGTTGACAAAAGACATTTTATGCAACTCTGAATTATACTGAAAACCAGGATTTTGGAGAGAACTTCAGAGTGGTAGATCAATATTTATTTGCTTTCTCTTTTTCTTCTAACCATAACTCTCTACTTACTTGGCCCAGTTAATTTATGAAATCAACTCTAGATCAGAGAAATTGACAAGCACTCATTGAGGAAAGGATATTACAGTTTAAAAGCATTAGGGATAGCAGTATAAATGATATATATTTTGCTGTTAAGTGACTCACCATAAAGTGAATTACAATGAACATAGATTGGATGTATTTTAATGTGTCAAAAATAATTTTCTGTAACATGCAAACTTTGGGTTTCATGGTCATTCTTAGTAACATAGCTCCCCTCTTCTTTGCCAATTTTCTGGTCTAAATCCATTTTAAGTATATGCTTTTAGAGAATTAATTTGGATTTCAGTTTATGCATCAATACCCTTTTCATATGAATACACATTACCACAAATCTTTTCAACTCATCTAATCATCATATTTGCATTTTTCAGTTTTGGTTTCCTTAAAATTAGTGAAGAGAAGTATCAAAAAGCTTGTTCACTTTGTGAAGTCTTTCTTTTCACAGCACACCCTACCACTTTACAATTAACAGCCATGCAAGTTAGAAATATTAAAAAAAAAGTTTCCATGAGCATGCAATTCACAGAGAATATAAAGAGAACATGATAACATATTCATAAAAATCACTTTTAAGTCCTCCTATTTAGGGGAATACAACTTTTTTTTTTTTCCCTAGGAAAACAAGCTCTATGGTATTATTTTGTTTGTATAGCTGCCTCACCAAAACACTGAACTTAGTGACCTATTTACATCAAATTTAAGAAAAAGGTAGACGTCTCAGAGATACTGAGTGCCAATGAGTTTCATGAACTATGTGGCTGTGTACAGAAAAAATGATCTAAATTCTGAAGAAAAAACTCAACTGTGCTTTTGGACAATAGAGTCTCCAGACTCACATCAGAGTAGACCATAAATTGGCTTCATTAGGTTCATTGCTACTTGAATTATATAATATAACATTGTTTTGATTTCTTTTACTTTCCTTGATAGGAGCTTATCAGTAAACTATTTCTATCTGTAAATATTGGGTTTTTTTCCTCAGAAAATTGCTGACAAGCAAAATCTTTTAGCTCAAACACCAACTTAGGAAGTCCCAGACTTAGATATCTTGTGAATATTTCTTCATGCAGTATCCTCTAATTTTCAAGACACATAACAGATGTCCAGAAATGTATGGATTTGAAAAGTATAACATTTTACATCCTATCTGTGAAGAAGGCATAGAACTGTTTTTGAATCTGACACTGATCTCGTGAATGATCACAGAGCATTTGGCTTGGTTGGATTAAAAAAGCTATTTGTGCCATTAAGAAATAATTTTATAATGTGTCTTTTAATACTAACAGGGAGTACTACTGCTGTTATCTATGTAACAAAAATCAATTTTGATATATGTTCAAGTTATCATTAGTATAAATAAAACTGTTTTGTCTCCATTGGCCCAATCCTGCAGTACATCAGCATCACTGGATGCTCTTCTGCCACAGAGTCAAAAGAACTGTGCTAAATAAACTTGGTCAGAATTTGTGCTTATAACTTATTCCAAAAGGTTAATAAAAGTTTCCACACAGAACTCAAAGCTGAGATTTAGATAAAGCTAGAAGTAGAGACCAAATCACTGCCAGGCCTTGTAGTGATGCTGAAGTGTATTTATGACATAAATTTTATGAGTTCAATAGCATACTCCAGCAACTTTCAATAATGTCCATCAGAAGTATCTGTATGTTACCATGGCAGAACATAACCTAGCAAACCTCTGTCATGAACTGAGAAACTTTTTTTAGAGCTCATGGGTGTTGGTAAAGACACCACATTAGCTACTGCTGAATGCGACAGATTGAATGCAGTTTATTTTCCGTGCTCTAGGAAGTTCCCAAACTAAGTTCTGGCACTTTCTGCCATGTGTCAGAATAACATTTACTACAGAATGCTCTGTTCCCTTGTTAAGCATTCAGACTGAACTTTCTTTTTTGGCTCACTAACAGAAGTCTGACCTATTTGCCTTTTGGAGGTATGCCAAGATGAGACTAGCAAGGTGCAAACTGACCTGCTCAGAGGTCACCAACGTTTGAAAAGAAAGGTTGGTCAGGTACTATGCTTGAGAGAAAATCACACACCAACTAACTGACTAGGTGGGATTTACGTGGATTATCATAGATCAAATTTTTAGAAGGAGTGTCAACATGTCAAATTTTCTTTAAGAGAAGGCAAGAAGTTCATCCAAACATTCCAAGGGCTTTATTTAGCATAACACCTTCTGCTCTGCAGCTTAAAAGGCTACTACTGCTTCAAAAAAACCCCCATGTTCTGTCAGATTATTCAAAAGGATTTAACTTTTGGGAGAAATGTTCTTTTCACCCAAACATTCTTTATGATTCCTGTAATAGTTTGCCACCTCAGGGCTGGACATGTTTATTTCAGGTTGGTAAATTCATCACCTCATCTTCTAACCTCACAGTTCACCTCATAGTTCACACAGGTGGATTTTTTCCTCAGTCTCTAAAGATTCTTGGCAATACACTTCAGATTTCATATTTAACTTTTTTTAATAAAATAAGACAATAAATTTCTAAAATAAGACATACATCACACAGCTATTCACTATTTAATTATTCTTAGATGGTACAAGTCAGCTTCAAAAATTTTGTACTTCTGGCAGACATTTGTTTTGTCCCACAGAGGCTTTCCTAGGTAAATTTTCTGAAAGATTTTATTTTATTTCATTTGTAAATGATGTTTCAGTTTATTCCATATTCCTTGTCAGTGACAACTTTTATACAAATATAGGATAACTCCTCTAAGAATCTGATAAGCTCAAAAAGAAAGTCATGGGGCAGAAATGTCCAAATTTGTTACAAATCTGACTGCAAGAGAGGAAAATAGAAATTCTACTGCAATGTGAACAGGGATGAATCACTACACGAAAAACTTAGCATTGCACTGCATATTGTAGAATTATACACACTTTTTAGCAGTACTAATTTTTCCTTCTGCATTAGGCTTGCAGCATTATCTAGAGATGGCCTCACTTTCACTTACATTGCTACCTGAACGAAGAATGCTGGAGGAAGAGAATGCTGCTGTTACTAGTCTTTTGTGAGTTCATATCCCAACTTTCATATTTCAAAATATATTTTTCTCTTTGCATTTAGACAGTTTTCTATGTTAATTCAAATTAATTTAGTCAGTTTTTCCTTCACAATATTTAATTTTTATAAACTACATTTCTCTCTTATGTCTCCTTTCTGTACAGATATATATTTATGTGTTTATTTATTTATTAATTCAAACTTTTAAGCATTTCATAAATAAAATGTATTCTGCTATTTTTTATAGAAGATTGTGAAAAAAGTTCTTTGCTCTTAGTCAGCTTCTGCTGGTGTTTTCTATGTGCTTAAATTTTCTATGCCACTTGGCATTACCAAGCAAACCCATAAAAGACTCATCGGATACATAGCAGGGACATGGTCAGATGACTTAATCCAACAACATGAGCTCATTCTCATGTCAAGACAATGTTAAAGCTCTTCTACCATCTACAAGTTGGAGCTGCACTAGATCTTCTTTTAATCTTACATTTCCACAACCAGAGTTTCAAAATACTGAAAATATTTAAGGCAAAGATTTACTCTTTAAAGTCTAATTCAAGCCTTTTTTGTCAGGCACTTTGTTTATTTTGTGGCTTTGATGATTTATCACACCCTGCTTATTCTCATGGGAAAAATCAGAAGCAACAAAGACAACTTTGAGAGATTTTGACTTTTGGAGAACACAGAAAATCATTAATTTTAAATCTAAAGACTACTTATTGATTCTAATGCCTGATAAGTATTCAACACATGCTTTAGGTTTGCTTATATTAACACGATCACTGTTCTGATTTACAAAGGACATTTTCCATTCTTCCGTATAGATGCTATTCAATACTTTGAACCAGTAAACAGGCATGGAGGGCCAGGTTTCTCTCTTAGCTCCACACCACATGCCACCACGAATTGAACTGTAGATTGCAGAATTTAAGGAATTAACAGTAATGTTTGCACTTGATGGATTTCACAATATACAAACCAGATGTTTCAAAAACTGAGATCTGTAAGTTTGTAAGGCAAGACAACAATCTATCAGTGTACAACATTCCCTCTCGAGTGAATTAAAAATGACAATATCCTCAGTAAACAACTCAAACAAAATCTGAATGCAGCTGATAGTGTACAAGTGAAAACCAGTGAAAGCTAGTCCATAGCACATGGAATGTCTAGAAATATCAGTACTTATTTTCACATTTAAAACCACTTGCTGTAGAAATGCGCTTTAGACAAAGTACACGAACTCTCTTCTATAGCAGCTTCCATTTATAACAGGGCTGATTTTTCCTAACTTAGTGCAGATTTCTGCTATGGAGTCCCTCTGTACTTAAGATCTGCATCTAAGTCTGACTTTTGATTGTAAGAGGAGGTCATTAATTCCAAGACACAGTACTGCTTTCTCTTGGGGATTCTGGAGGGAAAGGAAGTAGCCACATTTTGCTACTACCTAAAAGCTCAATACCTGAAACACGCTGACAAATTATGGTGAGTCAGCTCCTTACCATGTTTTCTCCTGTGGGGAGATCCCCATACTAAATATCATGGGCCCCATGTTGGAGCAGGGTAAAAGTAGGGAGTCATGCCCTTGTGGAGGAAGGAGCCAGGGAAACAATGTCATGAAATGGCTGCTACTCCCCTTCCCCCTCCTTCTTTGCCACTGGCCCAGAGAAGGCAGAGAATTTAGAAGTCAAGCTGAGCCCAGGAAGAAGGGAGGGCTGGGCAGAAAGTGTTTTTAACATTTGGGTTTATTTCTCACTATCCTACTCTGCTTTTATTGGAAATAAATTCAATTAATTTCTCCAAGATGAGACTGTTTTGACTGTGATAGTAATTAGTGAGTGATCTCTCCTAACCCTCAAGGCTTTCCTGCCCAGTTAAAGAGGGGAGTGACAGAGGAGCTAGATGGGCCATTGCTGACCAGCCAAGATCAACTCACAACAGTCTTCAAACATTTACTGGCTACCATAGAAACTTACACTGTACAAACAAAAATTCTTCATTTTAACTTAGAAGACTCACTCCTTTCTTCCCATTCTCCCCTTACCCTATCAGGACAGCATGGTATCTTTCTGAAACAGCTGGGGAAATTTATTCTTCTTAAGGGGTAACTCAACAAACTGCTCCGTTTTTTTCAGGTTTGCCTTGGGACTTGCATATCCATGGTAGGTATGAAAAATGCATTATGATGAAAGACTTTTCTGATAACATAATGCAGCCTTACCTCTTGTCTAGACCTGCACCCCTGTCATGAATGGGTCTATCCACTTACAGTCCCTGTGCATGTGTAATGACCATGATTATGACCCTGTTTATGATGCTTTGCTGTTTGTCCTCTCAGGAACACATAGCAGGAAGTAACGAGCTCAAGTATTGAAAAGTAACTTAGAAATAAACTTATAACTAAGTATTAGATAACAAAGTGCAACAGTCAAAGATACTGAAATGGAAATGCAGCTCAGCACCATTTTACTTGTAGGTTCAAATAAAATCAGTAATGGATTGATAACTCTCTAATCCTATTGCACAGAAGGATTTTAAATAACAAGAAGAAGGATTTCTAAGCAGCAACAGTTCCCTGGACCTCATATCCCACCTGACTAGAAGTCAGAGCAAAGAAAAGAGGCAGAGAAAGTGTTCTGCTTTTCTGTGAATGACTCTTACTATGTTCTTGATGCAGTGGAAGGTTTTTTTAGAGTCCACTTTCCTCATTCCAAACAGGAAGAAACAGTTTGAA
Source organism: Agelaius phoeniceus (assembly GCF_051311805.1). Lineage (NCBI taxonomy): Eukaryota > Metazoa > Chordata > Aves > Passeriformes > Icteridae > Agelaius > Agelaius phoeniceus. Next base: position 38,209,700 of record NC_135270.1, on the reverse strand, counting down.
CACCCTCTTCTGAACTCACCAAAATCCCAGAGAATATTGATCTAATACTGATTTTTTTAACCTCCAACCCTTTACCAAAGGAATTAGCAATTTAAAAACTGTAAACCTTGATCTAGCCTGAAAACACTCAGATGGCAAAGTTCAATAGTTATTGTTGCCCTTCACATTTTGCCATCTCTGTGTTTTTAACACGCATTAATGAGTCAAAAAGTCATGTTGGATGCAACTAGCAGATTTCTGGGGTCCTTTTTACTAGTATGTTCCAGGTACTACACACTGTTTCAAGACTTCTGAAGACATGAGATGACAAACTTTCTAAAAATATCTGTACTAGATGATCTGTACTTTTCAATTAATACATGCTGTAAAAAAATTAAACCCAGCATATTTTCTGATTTTTTGATATATACATGTGTACAGAAATAGGAACACACAAACACAAGCACAAGAGAAAACTCAAACTAGAAATCATCTAAAGAAACTATTCATTTTGATATTCTAGCTCAGCAACAAGACAATCTGTAAGGGAATGTTTGGTATGTTTCAACAATGGGTTAGGAAAGCAATGTACCTGTAACTTATTTCTCTTATTTTGATAATTGTTTAATAATCATTACAAAATTGAAGAAGGACTCCTATGCAAAGGCAGTTAACACCATCCATTCAACATCACAAATTGAAAGAGCACAATATGTAAATTTTAAAGATTCACCCAGGAGCTTTCTCTCTGAAGAAGAGTTGAGAATGCAACTCAGATATTCAGACTCCTTGTTCACAGTTCTAATGCTGCATCTATACTCATTTTAAGTATAATATTATTCTACAAGTACCCATTCTACAAGCACAGAACCACCCATGATTCAGAGGCCAAGCAGAAGACAAGAATGGAGTATATCATGATGCATGAATCATTTATTTGAATTTTTATTGGGAATTTTGGGGAGTAATGGCAACTTCGTACTTCATATATTGCAACTGAGTTTACAGAAAGGATGTTGCTGTCTCCCAGTCTTTCAGAAACAGTGTTTTCCTTCAAGGCATCAGTTATTTTTTAGTAATTCACTGTCCTGCTTAAATGGCTCAGATTTTCAGTGTCTTAGGCACCTTTCTCTCATCATTGACTGAAATCAAATCACATTACTCTTTCAATTCTGTGCAGAAATATTGTCCATCAGCCACACTGAATTATTTTCTGTAGTTGCAGAATTTTTTAAAAAAACCCAATTTTTCCCCCTTTGGCTCATTGTGAAACTAAGATCAGTATTGTCCTTATGCTAGTAATTTTTAATTGCCATCAGATAGATGATGGTTTAGATTTGCAGGAAATCAGCTTTGTTAATGTATTAGAATCTGTAAAGCTCTTTCCCTCCTGCTTGGTGATCAGAAGCAACACTTCTTGAAACAGATTTAATCAGAAAACAGTGAAACAGAAAGTTAAATATTGCCTCTATTATTTCCTAATGTCATCCTTCACAGAGTTAAGCAACCACTAAATGTTGATAATTTTCCTGATGTGACTCTTACTGCTTAAAGAGTCTATCCTGTTTAAAAATGTCATGCATGTTGCTATTTCTACAGTTTTATAATTTGTCAACAAATCAACTACCTGTTTAGCAGCCCTCATGAGGGATTTAAAATAGCTGCCATGAAAATCCTGTGCATTTACTATTTTTATAACAAACTTGATTGTCACCTATGATATTTCAAAGATCACTTCTCATATAGACATCATGCTGGAAATTAGATGCAGGGCTTTGCTTTCCATGGAACATTATGCAGCGGCACTCTGGCTAATAAATCTTTGTAGCTAATGCATTCCAGATGGAAGCCATGTCTCGCAGATTTAACCTTCCTAAACCCTTCCAAAAATTCCTCCCATCAAAGCTCTCTGAATGAGATATGTTTGATTGAAATAGGATCATCAATACATGACATCTAAGTAATAGTACAGATGATTACTGCCTGCAGAAAATTGCCATTTCCCTTCACACACAGATATTGTCTTTGCACAACCATGGGGCATGAAGATAGACCTTATGAGCTTCACCAAATAATTTAAATGCATTTTCTGAACTCTTAGTGGTATTAACAGATCCTGTAAAGAAAACATCCACCTCTGTCTCTTTAACTTGGGTGTGTGCACAAATACTGCTAAAAAGAGGAATCAAATCTCTCACGGAAGCCACTAATTAACATCACTGTTTAATCATGTCACCAGGTTTAGCCAGTCTACATCATTAGTTTATGTCAGACAGAAGCAGTGAAACATCTAAACACCTACATGTAGATCCTTATGAAATCAGTCATGTGAAGTGGTAAGGTCAGTGTTAGACAAGGCTGCAGCTACTCTTGACTATTTAGAAACCATTACAAATCACCTCACTAACAGACGAACACAGAATAATTTTAGAATCCTTAGATTTTCTTGTAAGGTAATTTCTCAGTAACAACTCTCAAATGTAGAGCAATATTTTAATCCCATCTGTGAATGAGGAAAAATAACCTAATGCTGTGGCCAGTTACCTATGCTTCACTATTGGCAGTGTTCAAATGGCTCTGTATTGCTTTTACTGTTGAACTTCTGAACTCTGCAGTCCTTCATCTGAAGAAAACAATTTACTAATCAAGTACGAAATAAAAGGACTCCAAATCTCAAAACATTATCAGTGCACATTCACATTCAATATATGAAAATCTAAGGAAATTGTTTGATGTCTTAAACAAAATGGATATAGAAAGTCTTTAGTTAGCAAAGGTTTTCTTCCTATATGCATCACACTTCTGTAAAAATGAAATTCTGGAAGAATTTTGTGTGACCTACAATTACATTTCTTATACAAATGAACTCCTGGCACGTGCAGGCACAGTACAAGCTTGGTTCCTAAAAGTATGAATGATAAGTACAGAAACAATTCTAAATCAGACTGTGTAAATATCTTCTTTATTTTAAACCTTTAAAATTCTTAAGAGCCCCTTTGCAACGTATGGTTCACTTTGATCCACAGAGTTGTAATCTTTCATTAAGAGTCGATCACACCCTAATGTCATTTGCAAGCTCTCAGATGAGAGTGTAACAATAGACTCCTAACTTCAGAGATGGAGAAAAGATCAAGCACACTTCAGCTGGGAAAGCAGCAGGAGATTTGCACACAGGCAGACACCTGGGCAAGGTTAGCTGTGCTGCAGCTCCATTCCACTTCATTCAAAAGGAACTTGCTCGACTTGTGTGTTTGAAAGATAATAAGCAACCATTGTTGCTGAAAATCATTTCATTTGGTTAGTGTCCTCAGCCAAAGGAGAGAGTCAATGTTGGACACATATTTTTATATCAGTGCCAACCTGAACATAGTAAGAAGCATAGAGGAAACTTAATAGGAAGTGGAATATATTTCTTTTCGTTGAAGGGAAGTGCTTCTTACTGCCTTAGTCAGATATAATATCACTGAATGTGACTTGTCTTTTTACTTATTCTATCAATCTGAGTCAGCTTCAGCGAAACAGTGCTTCAAAAAGGCAGCAAAAAAAAAAAAAAAAGCATTTGTCTGCTTTTGGAGAGGCTCCTTTCAAATGAGATTAGAAAGTTTGGGTCCATTTTTTCATGTCTAATCCTATTATGCTAGCTAATGAACTCAGTTTGCCTCAGTGGTTAAAATAAAAGCTAGTGGTTTTGTCCAAAAAAGCACAGATCCTCCTTCAGAAGAATATATTAAACCATACAGCTCAATATTACACATTTTTACCATCCAAGGAAGGCTTTTCTAAGATATGCTGCTGATTGCACTGTACAGCATAAGTATTGAACAGTTTTAATTGAATAAGAAGACATTAAACTAATATAGCTCTCTGCTGTACCTTAAGCCAAATAGAGGGAGTAAAAGGACAACATCATTATTAAGATAAGACAAGAAGATTTTTAGATAAAACTCTGTCTTTGGAGCAGCAACTCCTGCAAAAACCCCACAGAAGTGATAAATACTAAACCTGCACTTATAAAACACCTTTTCTTTTGTGATATCAAAGCAGCAAGAGGCCTTGAAGTACATACAATACTGAAATTTGGTTTGGAATGTAGTTTATTTTCATCAGCATGCCAGCTGTAAACAAATGTAAACAAAGCCATTCTTAAGTTCAAGTATTTCAGTCATAATCACGGCATCAAATATACTGCACCCTACAGCAATTAAGTAAGAAATAGTAAAGAGTAGAGTTATAGGAACACATAGAGATGGGAAACCCTTCTACAAGTGCACCAGGAAAATACTTACACTTTTCAGTGTAGATAATATTTTCACTAACTGTTACCCAGCGGGTGGCTCCATATTGGTTTGATGCTGTACAACCCACTACATTTTTACTACAAAACAGAAAAAGTCTGTTGACATGGGAAGAGGAATTGGGCTTATTTCCCCTTTTACCAAACAGCTAAGTAGGACAGGCTGTTCCATGTAATGAATGTTTTGATATAGAAAGGGGTCAAGAAAATCCTTGTATAAAACTGGACAATAGAGGCTAGCTGGACCTCTTGGTGGTCTCAGTAGTGTTCAGAAATCCAGCATCTGGGTTGTTACAACTTGATAAAAGAGGGACAGATCACAGTGCAAGCCTCACATTCATATGAATGCTAAGAATTTTATTGAAATTTCAGGGAAACAAGATCTAAGCAGAATTAGTTTTATATAAAGAAAAAACAGGGCTGCCCCAAGTAGGATGTACTTTGGGGCTGGTTTCCTTCTAATTTTTTTTCTTTTCTTTACCTTCTCTTTTGGAACCAGAAAGTTCTAGAAGTCCCCCATGACCAGGACAAGAAGAGGACCTTTCCTTCATGGAGGCAGTGCTGGGGGCTCTGCTTAAAGGATTCAGATCAAAATTAAAACAAGTTTGAGCTTTTTTTCTCTATTAAATTTTACACCCTTGTAATTTAAGTCTTTCATAAACTTCTTTGTATGCTCTGTCTGTGACAGTGAAGCCGACATATTGCTACCTCACAACTAACATCTTTCTGTGTACATAAAACCTCAGGCATAGATTTTCTACATTTCTTTCTCCTTAAGAATAGCATACAGACCACAGACACCAACATTTTGAAATATGCTATAAAACATACTGTAATATGTTCTGCAAATAACCACATGAAGAATTTTGGCCATTGTCATCATTATGGTTTTGTTTCAAATTAGCTTCTCTCATAGTTTGTATGTATGAGGTTTAGGTTCAAAGCCATGTGCTTCCTTGAGCATCTCCCTTTTGAAAGCCCACTGTTTTAATGCTAGGAAGAAAGAGAAGTTTGCAATGACAGGACTGGTTCTCCTGGAAGATTAAAACAAAAATGCCAAGGGAACTCCCAAGCAGTCTCTTCTGTCCTGATGGGCAGGCATCCATATAAAATAATCTAACTCACAGAGATATTGCTAAGACTAGTTTTATGATAGTTACAGAGACATTCAGCATTTATACATGCAAACATCTGACTTAGGCTCAGAAACTTAAAAGGGAGCATGATAAAAGAAGGGACTATAGGCTAAAATTAGAAGGACTTTTAGGAAGATTATTTCTTCTCTTTTAAAGCAGATTTCAAAGATTTAATTTGCAAGAAGGGAACAAAGCACAAAACATGATAATGTATATATCACATGAAATTTTATGATGTATGTATAGACCCTGTGAAAATGGGGAAAAGCAGAACGTAGGAAGATGGTATAAGTAACACATTCTTCAAATAGTCCCTCAACAATCTGTGGCCCTAGTATTTCCTGAGTCAGAGATGGTTTCTGAGCTCTTTGAATAATGCAGGTATCATCAGGAAGGAAAGACTAAAACATAAAAAAAAGTAGCATTGGAAATATATTATTCTCAATTAATTGGTGAAGGGACAGTACCAGAATGATTAAATTATTTTTTTTTCCATCTCTTAGCTGCCTCACAGCTACAATAACAGTCATATTCCTGATGAAGTTGGCTATATTAAAAAAAATTATCTAATCTTCATTCTTCTGTTCTGGATGGAGGATACACAACAACAACAAAATCAATAAATTTAACTCCCTCTCCCCTCTGTGAACAAAATGGACAGCCAGCTTCCCTGCTCACACACTCTGACTCGTGTAATGGGAGGTCGCTATCCAGATTAGTTCTCTCATTTATTGTCTTTCAGTTGGAATCTCTCCCCTGCCAATAAATAAGCCAGAACTTCTAGGATAACACGGATCACTCTTGCCCTTCCTGCGAGAGCAGACTCTCAGCAAGGCAGAGCACACCAGTGAGAACATCAACATTTATTTGTTTTGGTCTCTGAACTTTGTACTCTCTCAGTATTTGCCATATTCTGAACAGATTCCATCTTTTGTAGAGATAGACTGGCATTGGTGTTTACCTGATGAAGGATATATGGGTGGAATCACATGGACTATGATTTCCACAAAACAATCTGTGGCATGCTAATGCTTGAAGCAGGACTAGGGGAAAAAAGTGATCAGTGAGGCATAGACATGCAATTAAGTCTAAATGAATGGGAGTTCTTTCTCCCAGGCCTTACCAGACTACAGCATGCTTCTTACTACAATCTAACATTTACTTTCCCTTTAAAATGTTTTACTGCATGCATCAATCCAATAATCAACTAGTCTTAAATATGCATGTTACAAAAAGTTCTTTTACAATATTCAAAATAATGGAGGAGCTTTTGTGTACTACAAAACTAAACATATAAGATCTCTTGAACTTTGAAAAAAATGATGAAATGGGAAAAGGTAGGACTGTACAAAGTCACAAGAGGTCTGGAAAACTCCCCAGCAACAACTCTTTGAGGCATCCAGTGAAGTCAAATGGGAGAAACTTTCAACAAAAGGAAGCATATTTTTCGTAACATAGGACACAGTTTCAACCACTTGTTGACATGCAAGATGGAGAGGTCAAATTCCTACACAAATTTGAAAGTAATTAAACTCAACAATATTTAAAAGAGATATTTAAAAACCTGCAAAGGTGTGTGACTTCTTTTGGCTAAGAAAATCTTTCAAGTGCAGACAAAGGCAGAAGGAAAACATTATTACATGCCTGTCTAGTATTTTTCCCCACGTATTTCATAATGGCCTCTGCCAAAGATGGAACACTAGGGTACATGATGCTTTTGTCTTATCCAGCAGGACCACTCATCTGCCTTGTCTCAGATTTTGGTCCTCAGTAGCTCCATGTGTAGCAAAGATGACAGGGCCTGAATAAAAAAGGTTGTACATGCAGTTCACACATATCAGAAACTCATCATAATTAGAGTACTTGTTAACCCTCTGAGAGAATTTATGTCATAATTCCCTAAAGTAAAAGATCAAAGGAAATATGGTTTACCTTACTGCACATTTAAAATTCTGCAGTTATACAGGCATATACTCTTACACTGAAAGTACTGTTCTACAATATGCTATGCCATGCTTTGTTTGCTATTGTAACTTGGCATTCAGTGTATGATGGGCGGAGAATTCCTTTTTAATTTGTTTAATATTAAATTTTCTGGTTGTAAGAAAACAGAGGATTTGAAGCTCATGGTTGCCCAAATCTAAATATAATAATTAAATTATTGTATGCATTTCACACTTCCAGAATTCATGAAATATGTACTGGAAGAGAGAGTGTCATTCTGATGACACAGGGGAAAAAAGAGAAGAAAGAAAAAGAAAAAAAGGAAGTCAGCATGAGTTCCTGTGCTCTGCATTAGAAAGTAGGAAACATGGATTTTACTGCTGGATTCTGTCCCTGGTTTACCGGACTAAAAGTCACAAGAAGCAGCAGTACAATCACACTCTTTTATCCAAAGCCAGTTCAGGTCAATGGGAGTATTTTCATTAATTTCAATGGGTTTGGATCAGACCCCTAAGCCTTGTGAAGTAACTGCTTGTAATGTCACTCAACATCAGCTCTGACCACTCTAGGAGCCACACTGGCAAATTCATAATAAAATCCACTCTCACTTCTCAGCTAAAAAAAAAAATACCGTAATACTTTTAATGTTGTTGGCAGGTAAAAGACAGTAGCAATGTGCATGTTTATAACTGCTAACCAAAAGCAAAAAACAGTTGCAATGAAGGCATTTTCTACTAAAAGAATCACGAAAGAAGAATGGTGCATTTGTACATTATTTGACTCATTTGGCAGTTAACCAACCAACTTGGCAAAGAGGAATCTTCCTTAGTTTTAGATACGAATGTTTGAAATACACAACGGCATCAACTGCAAAAAAAAAAAAAAAAAAAAAAAAAAAGAGGACAATCCTAAACCTCAATCAAAACCAGAAATATTATATTCCAGGTAATGCAACTGCTGTAAAAGATTTCATTTAAAAATCTTGTTTCTAAATTAAGGTATTTGGGGCTGCCATTACCTTTTCCAAGTTGGCTGCAATGACATAAGAGAATTTAGTTGGCAATCTCAGTCAGCTTTGTACCAGACAAGCAGATCATTAAATACAACAACATGGCTAGTATTTTCTCATCACAGAAAGTGGTTGCTCCAGGTGGCAGTGTCCTTGGCTCTAAAGAAGCTTAGATTACCATGTTTAGTGTAATTTGAAGCTTCCATGAATTGTTATTTTTAATGTAGACTTATATAAAAAGTAAAACTTGACAGTATTATCATTTTGTAGTTTGAGGAATTTATTAAATTTGACAAAGAAGGGACATATTGGAAACTTGTTTCTGGTGGACATGAAGAAGCAAAAAACATGATTATTCCAACTTCTATGAAAAAGTGCCATTCTATATGCTGAACTTAGCCCAACTTTGTCATTTTTGGCCCTCAATTATTACTGATAAGCTATCTCTGGCCACAAGTTGAGTCCCACTGACATTTTCTGAGAAGAAAAAGAGAGAGAGAGAAATCTTGCAGTAACTTTACCTTCCTAGTGAGAAGTTGGGGCCTACACCCACTAGGTTGAGGTGTTTAGTTCATGCTTACAAGCCTATTGCAGCACTACTCAAAACTTCTTCTCCTTTGACATGCTCAATTTAGCACTGATGTTAGAAACAGCCCACATACTTTTCATGTTAGTCCACCAACATGTTACAGAGACAGCAGTCCATCCTATGCCATTTTAAACCATGCACTATGGCATTCCTGGAAATATGCATCTTTAGGTATACCAGCAAGTCTCACCAAAGTTTAAAATACTTAACATTTTATGAAGCAAACAGATAGAAAACTAGAAATCTACTTTCCAAACTAGTATGGAATAATTGAGTGAATCTACTAATGAACTGTTTAGGAAATTTCAGTCCTTTAAAACTCTATTATTAAATGCATTTATTTATTTTTCTGCAATATTTGCACACTGCTTATAATGAAATTTACAGACTACTAATAATATCACTACATGGCATCAAAGTACATATTCAAGCTAATCTGATTCTCATAGAAGAAATAACAAGGATTTGAACCATTTTTAGACAGTAAATATAGAAAAGAAGTGCACAGAATAGCCACACTATAACTCTTATAACTGCATAACTGTGTATAAACAACTGTTTCTATATATCACTATGTATAACACTGTATAGCTTCACAACTCTTATATATTATTTTCTAAATCAATTACTTGCCCTGGAAATATTAAATTCTTAAACTATCTATAATAATAATTTAGCAAAAATATGTCTCCATGTATGATTACATTCTTCAGTCCTTCAAATCACGTTTTATTTTAAATTAATTACATTGTAAATGCAACGGAACAAAGTATCCTTTGCAATTTTGTATTCTAAGGGGCTTATGCTTTCTTTAATGACAAAGAAATTTCTGAGTAATAGATCTACCATATATCTTTATATGTAGGTTTATTTGTGGTGCACATACACACAAGTACTACCGACCAAAACAGGCTGTCCAGCAGAGGGCTCCTTTGAAACAGAAAGTGGAGAAAGAGGCTGAGTCTTTCAATGTATAGACAAAACGGAGATTACACAAGCATTATGTATGCTAAGGTCCAGCAATTATTTTAGCAAATCACCAGCATACAAATGGCGCATCAATGTCAAAATTTTAATTCTTTTTTAAAGAATGAAATGCTTTCATAAGACCCATTGGAGAAAAGTGTGGAAAACAAATTATTTTTCTTAAAAAAACATGCTAATCTTCCTATTTTCATTTGTTATGGCACTGTGTGCCTATTAAGAACATCAGTGTATTTTTATTTTCAGTAAAATATGTATAAAGCAACCTGTAGAAATTAAAGAAACATTATTTTATCAGGCATTTAAGTATACAATATTAAACTCAAAGTGAAATGGCATGGAACAAGTATTTTTATGTTTTTCTTTCATGAAAAATATAGAAACAGAGGACCAAAAGGCAGCACAAGCCTGCTGCTGCCCCATACAGCCATTTTTAAGAATCCATTCATATTCAACTTGATAATTTTTTGATAGCACTTGTCTGCAAAAATCTTTTGCTTTCCAGAACTAGGAAATAGTACTGTGACACTGAGTGGTCTGCATATTTTTTGAAGTTTCTACTTTGTAATTTTCACTCACTTCTTTATTGGGGATTCCCAAGAAATACAATAACATTTTAATAGGGAATACATAAGAAGCTACTAAAAAAAGTAAATTAATCTGATCTTTCCCATTAATAGAAGGTTAAAATACTGGTAGATCAATAGTTGAAATGTCTACAGCAAACTTACAAAATACATTTCTTCATAGTTTCCTGATGAGTGCATATTTTTTTTTTTCCAAACTTGACAGTGTCTTGTAAAACATACAAATAGAAAGAAGTTAATCTGAAGTCAACTATGTCTCCAAAGTCACATCAGGTAATCAAAATATTTAAGATAGAGAAGGTAAAATATTAATGAGTGTTAAAAGTATAAGGTATTTTTTATTTTTACAGTATATAATATTTTTCACTTTTTCTCACCTGCTACAAGTGAATAGGGGCAGGTTTATGGAGGAAAACCTAAAGAGGATTCATATACATGCTACAGCTGAATATGGCTCCCATTCCAGTCAGCTATTTTGTCCATGAGAAATACAGGAGTCAAAATGCAGCATGATTCTTTTTCTTTTAACACGTGCTGACAGGACTGATTCTGCTTGCCTCAAAGACAGACATTTGCCATGACTGCATTGATGCCAGACCAGAACCCAAAAGTGTCCTGCATGGGTAATTTCAAGAAACCATTTGAGAAAATTCTTTATCATTTGAGCGCACAAGTTGTTATAGAAGAGTATGTGCAACTAAGGATCTCAAGCAACTGTGTAGAGAGCTTACTGTCTGAAGCAGACAGAATGTGGCTGAATGCTATGCAGATCCATATTGTCTGGAGTCACAGAACCTAGGAGCAGCACATTTTCCTATCCATGTTGTTGTTGCTGAAGGGCTAATTGGATTTAAGGGGTGGCTACTTGGCTCTGAAGAAACCAGTTGGGAAGGGGGGAATGTGGCCACCCTGCTGATTGATACAACATATTCTGTCCTGCACAATTTTGACCCTTGCATCTTCTTTTGGAGGAATCCATGTGCTATCTTCAGTGTCCCTTGCCAGCCCTGCCCCACACAGCCAGAGTCAAATCTGGAGTTGGGCTTTGAACAGGATGTAATTTTGTAACACTTAAAGAACAACTGTATGAGAATATGGTCTTCAAACAAATAAGTGTAAAAGGAAACAACGCGGAAAGTAAACTTTTATCTTCACTACAGACTTAAAATTGCATAAACATGCTATATTTTCTTCCATATGAATATCACATTCTGGTATTTATGTTGCAACTAGCCAGACAACATTTGCTAATAGCTACTTTTAATACAGCATATCATACTGCTTAACCCCTTGGCTTGCCGGGCAGTTAAGAAGCTCCTACTGTGATGTTTTTGTTCTCACATATGCGCTAGTAAAGGCTGTCACAGTCCTCATTAAATAAACAGACATACATGCCAATTAATAATTTAATTTACAGGGAGAATCTTGACATAGAGCTAGGAGGTGAATTGCTAGTACCTCCTGAATTGTCTCATCTTAAAATAGCAAGCAAACAGGTTTTAGCCCCACCTCCAAAGTTATGCCACTGTAATGAGATTGGAATATCCGCAAATCGTTAGTTTTGTATTTGCTGTCATAAAAGCTGTCCTTTACTATGTACAATTTTATAAATAAAGGCATGGGTTTTAAAAAAGGCCAGGCCTTTTAATTTTACAGGTATTCCCAATATTTTATTTTTCTAAATTTTAGCAAGATTTTGTCTGGCATTGAAGCATGCTTAGTTTTATAGCTTTTTTTACTTGTATGAATATAATTGTTCAAATATTCCAAAAACAACACTATTGCTACTATTTTGAAAAAGCTTTTTTTCCACTTAAGTATTCACCTGAATATTCAAATATGCATCTACTTTCCTGTTCTTTTCTAGCAGCACAGAACATTTCTGACATTTGGTTTAGGACAAGTCCTTTGAAATTCAAACAGTGCTTTAGGAAGGTACAGCTATCTCTTCCTGATGCAAACAGTTGGCTAAACGCATCAAAATTATTTCTCCATTAGAAGCAGATATACAAGCAGTTCTAATGGAAATATTTGGATCATTTCCCCACTTCTAATTCACACACATTGCCAAGTCTCCCTGTACAGCATTCTTGTTATCTTGCCTTTCTTGCTCATCTACTCAAGCACAACTTTGCCAAGGCTATCACCACCATGTGTCTCAATATATGTCATCCCTTCTTTTACCACCCTGCACATAGCATCTAACATCTACTTATTCAAAACTTGTATTAAAATTAGACATCTTTGGGGCCAATACCTTCTAATGCCATGATTATTGCTACTTACTCTCTCTTAAGCTTTTCTCACTAAATTGAGTAGAAGATACTTTTACAGGTTCTATCTTGCCTTTTCACTCTCTGTTACTTCATATACTCATACCCCTGGTCTGTTTCTGTTTCAAAAATCACAGCAGTTTCAATATATCAAATTACCCATATGTAGTTTATCCCTTTATAGTTTCATTTGCTACACCCCATGCAAAACAGCTTTTCCCAAGCACCCATCGTGTTATCCAACATCATTACATCAAATCGTTATTTGAAAGTGTCCTCTCTTAATGAGGTTTTAATAAAAACTATGACATGGATTTTATATCAAGCAGATGTAAAAGTTGTATGTTTCACTGAACTCTAAAGAGAAGTGATTTTTCCAATAAACATTTCTACCTGAGATCATAGAAAGAAGATGGTCTATTCAGGAAATTTTAGGGACAGTTCTCTTAAAATTGTGGACCACTGATAAAACAGTTGAATATGGGTGAAGTATTCCAATTAGTACAGTTGTTATCATTGCAGAATTTCTGTAATGATAAAGAGATATAAATTTGCAATCATACAACATTCCTTTTCCTCTCAGTTTTTTTTTTCTTTCTGGTGTAGTATTAAGGAAACAAAAATTTTGAACTTTCAATGATTTCAAAGCTTGTGTACCTAGCTATACAGAACTATACCTTGTGAAAATCATCTTTTGATGGACTAGCTCTGCACATTTGCCCTCTCTAGGCAAAGTAATACTGAGAGCATAAAACTTCTAAATAAAAAAATCTAAAATAGCAGCTTTGAATGGGATGTCTTTCCTGTCCAACTGTTCCCTTCATTTTCTGTCATTTTAGGCAATCAGTAAGGCTTCAAAAAAACAAATAAATAAATGGACATTTACTTTAGGCATATTCCTCTCCCTCTCTCCCAGTTCTTGATGATTACTGTCACTTGCTGTAGAATCACATCATGCTCATAATGCCCCTGCCATTCTGGATTTTTTCTCCATACTAGTATTCCCATTGTTAGCCCTAACAAAACTAACAACTGCTGTAATATTACAGTGAGATCAGCCAGTGTGGGAGCTCAAGGATAGACCAGTATCAATGTGTAGCTATTTAGTATGTTCAAGAAAGTGTCCCTGTTAAATTTGCAAGGTTTTTTTAATACAGAAGAAAATGGACTCCAAATGCATTAGCTTTTCAAAGCACATCTAGGATAATCAAGAGTGCAGAATAGGAAAAAGAAAGGAAAAAAGGGAAAAAAAGGCATGATTTAAAAAAAAATCCATAGAATATAATCATTTTACTAAAGAACACAATAAAAGCTAGAAACATCCTCCAGTTCCAGAGATAATATAAATGTTATTTTAAATACCAAAGTCTGCCCTCAATTACATTCAAGCAAAATCAGATCAGATTTTAGTTGTGGGTAAGCACTGCATGTTGCCCATTGCAAAAGCAATTCCCTTCTGTTTCAGTGAGCTGCTCAGTTTTTTATGAAGAAGTGAATTTATAGGAGAGAGGAACTATTTGCTCATTTTCTGTATAGAATCTGATTTTACCAACAAAGTAATGTAACATGGAAGTGCGATTATTTAAACCAGCACTTCACTACACAGAGGGCTGTTCAATGCACTGCTCTTGCCAGACTTGTCACAATGACTGACATTTTCTAATATTGAACTGGAAATAATATGGATATTTAATACTGCAGAGTTTACATCAAGTAGAAGAAAAGTGCTATTGTTTATCAGCAATCTACTTCTGATGGCATATATCTAGATAGACGTAATTATTGCTGTGATGAAACATGATTTTCAAATAATGGAATAAACACATCTGTATAATATTTGCAATGCTTCATATCAGGTGATTTAGAAATCTTGTAAATCCCTATTATTAACCATTTTCTATGCTTCCCTCTTGAATTTTGACTAAAATTTACCTTTTAGATCTGTTATGCCACTCATTAATTTTTTACAATATCCATCTGTGCATTGCAATCTCTATTCTCCATGGCTCCACATTGTTTTGGCTAACTAACAGCCCCATATGTTGCCTTAATGTATTTCTGCACAATGTTTGTGCTTTTGGAAAAGAAGGAAGAAAAAAAAAAAACCACAGGGAAAAACCACAGGCCTAAATAAGCTATAAGGAGCATCCACATACAGTTAGACTGTCTTTACTGAGTCTGGAGACATTATGATTCTGCTGCGACAAGCAGCATTTGTCTTCATTTTGTCTGACTGTCCTCATGTGTTATTATTAGTGGCTGTCAGGCAGCGGCAGAAAAAAAATAGCATCACTTGACTAAGAAGTTGAATGCATAAATGCAATAACTACACACTGGTAGCTGAGGAGAGGATGTCTGATAAGATGGTCTAAATGCAAAAGCCCTCCTATAATTACATTTAAAAGGGAAAAAACACATATCTGGCAAAACATAAGCAGCCCTCCTCCCTTCTGCTTGCAGAGCTAAATTAGGAACTAATTATAAATACAACTTAGATGCATCTAAAGAAGTTGCTTTAAGAATGTCCTTTCAGAATGTCAGTTTAGTTTAATAGCAAGAAAACAAATATGTTGGAATATTCCCATCAAGTCATGTTTTTCTGATAACGTTGATAAATATGAACATTTTAAACATGAGTTCCTTATCATACAGAAGTTCACACTGAAATGTATTTATGTATTTGGCACTTTTAAGGCCCAAAGTACCAAATATAGTCTCTGGTTCTGAGAAGCTCCAAATGAAGTTTCTTTATCATAATTTTTCAGTTGTAATATACAGCAAGTAATAATGCTAATAAATAAATAACTTTTATAGAGGATAAAAAGTACATCCAGAGATTTACTGTATAAGAGGGAGAGACCATAGACTTTCCACCTCACATATTTACAGATGGTTAAAAGCAGATAAAAGCTTATGATATCTTAGCTTTAAAGGGATTAAATTATTTCTCTAAGAGTACCTATATTTTGAAAATACATACATAGAAACGCTTATAGAGCATCTTTTTTATGACAGCCAACGTGAAACTAGTCTGTGAAGTCTCATAACAAACTGATATCCCATGAAACATGCCATAATTGCATTATTTTATAATAACTTCTTAATTCAAACATATTTCACTTAAAGCTTAATAATCAAATGAGTGCCACAACAAAGAACATTTTGTCTTCAGCAATTAAAAAACCACAAATCTGAGACCAAACAAAAAACCCAACCAGAGGAAAAAGGAAACCACCTTATAACAAATCAATGGTGAAATTGTGGGTCCTGCTGCAGTCAGTTCCATTTACTTTGTGGAACTATTTTCATTGCCAGAAGGTAAGCAAACAAGTTATTTCAGTAATCAAAACAAAATAATATGCAGTACTGACAAGAGTTTCTCATGAGCAGCCTTCAATGACACATACAGGTATTAGGAACTTTGTCAGTACCTAAAAGATCTGGCAGATCACTATTCACATTAACTGGGAAAAGATGCTTAGCACTCACTGCTGCTCCTGTTTGTCCATTTTTATTCTAGATTTATGGATAACTACTGAGTTCAAATTTCCAAAATTAACCTTCACTTTTAGCTGTTTTCATTTAGAAGCCTCCTACTGGCTTTTCACTACAAAATTTCACACTCTGGCAGATCCAGAGGTGTGTGTTGAAAGAGGAGCTCTGGCTTACAGTTTTACCATCAGTGGTTCAATCACTGGATTTTCTAACCTTGGTCAGATTTTTTTTACCAGATTCAAAGTGATAGCAACCATTCACTTATGCACATCACAGAAGCTGTTCACCTTCACCAAGTACATATATTAAATGGAAATACACTGGGAAACTGATGCAGCCAGACTGAATGATTTGTTCAGGAAATACAAGTCTGACATGAAGCCAAAAACTCAATCCAAATTCATGAATCCTGATGCAGTTTTCTAAGCACGAATTGGTGTGACATCACACATGCTGAAGAGTTAGGCATAAGCTTAATTTTATGAATCAGGCAGGAACTGTGAGTACATTGTCACAGCTTTTTCTCCTATTACCACTGCAAATCCCAGGACTGGGATGGCAGAAAAGGAAAGGAGGCAAAGGCTGGTAGCATTTTGGTCTATTTTCAGTAGAATGGTGAAATTATTTCCAAAAGTAAAATACATACAATTAACATTGATACAGGACTGAGACAGGTAATACTTTGACCCACATATTCTGTATTTTAGTTGTGTTGAAAAACTTTTATTTAACTTAAAGTTTCAAAAAGATAAATGAGAAACAGCCATGGAAACCTACATGGCAATATTTAGAGTTATTTTTCTGAAATACACTGAGGTAATTGCAAAAGATTATACTACACAGAGCCATAAAACTGTATCCAATCTTTAACAGAAGCAGCCTCTTTGTGCCATGTACAAGAGACAGAAACAATCACTTTCTTATTTACAAAAATGCCCTTGCATCCTTCCTGGTATTACATAAACCACTAGCGAAGAAGAAAGTGTTTTGTCATTTTTGGGCAAGGATAGTTAAAAGGAAAAAATATCTATTAAACTGACAGAAAAACTGAGGCAGTAGCAAGAAATAAAAAATTAAATTAGTCTCCACCTAACGATTAAGAACTCCCTGTATTAGCATTGTGTATAGTACTCTTGATTAAAATTAAAGTGAAATTAAGAATACTCCTGCTAAGAGCTCTGTTTTCATGATGTTGGCCATGCAGTGTAAGGTATCAAGACTCAAACTGCATTTTGAATTCGTAATCACTGAAGAACATAGGTGTATACTAATCTCTTTTGGGTTTCTCCTGTGTCAGGCAATCTCTTGCTTCAGTTCCTTTGGGAATATATTTGGGTGAGTCAAAGTGGTTTAGCCCTTCCTTGGCCACATGAGGTATAATTGGTAGGCTTCTTTCAATTAAATGGCCTGTGCTCTTAAGCCTGAAGATGTAAACAGCTTAATTTTGGGTCCCTCCATACAGTTTTAATCAGAGTTTCTGGACCTTTCAGACTTTGTTCATCCCTCCATGGTTCAGCAGCTGTTCCCAATTAATTGCATACTTGGGCACTGTTATTTCTCATCAAGGGCATTTCATTCCTGTAAGGTTTGAAAGATGGGTTTCACTCACTCTTGTTCTAGAATAAAAGTGTTCCCCCATGGGGTCAGTCAGAAGCAATTAATATAGAATATATCCATGTGCACACAAGCAATGCAATATCACAGTTCTAAAAGTTCTTTCTGTAATCTTTAGGGCTGCATTGCAAACTGATACACAGAAAGCACAGATAGAAAAGTCACATGTTTGGTCACATTGTTACATTTTAGCAACAGAAAATAGTTCTCAGAAATGTATTATTATCTTTTGAAACAAATATAAGCATTAATGGGCTATATAACTTCATCACAATCATGAACATGTTATTGCCTTTCTTAAAATCTTCATCTCTCTATATTGATGTTGGCTAGAACATTAGCAGAAAAAGGGACTTGCGCCTCACAGCTTGATCTATTCTCCAGTCAATTAACATATGAACAACATAACAAAGCACTTTAAACTATTTGATATTTTCTGACCTATTTTGTTCTGTTTTTTTCTAGAAGTGGTGTATCTTACATCTCACTAAGACCTACAGGGTGCAGAAGGATGTGGCTTCATCTTTTGGTGCCCTTCAAGGTGCTACATTCTTCCACCCCCTGCACACCCCCATTTCCATGAGGCCTTGAAATAGACTCTTGTATCACAGTCAAAAGTCCTTTTCTGAATGGTGCGCTCAGCATTTCAAGCTAAGCCAGAGATCAGCTCTAATATTTCATTCTTCCATACCACTAGAGAGGTTGCTCTTACTGTCTGACAGAGTACAATACTTCTCAAACTACTCAATCAGTTAAGTATTACGTATTAGAAATCTTACACTCTTCTTGTGAAGAGCTGGAAAGAAATCTCAATAATGTAGCCCTGTAAGAGCCTTTGAATTTTTATTCATCTGCATGATTTATTTTACTCACTGAGAAGGGCAATGAGCACTGAAAATTTTAAGGTACTTTTATACTAATTACTAATTCACAGGTTCTTTCTTATTGGTCTACTGTAGTTTCCTCTACTTTTCCCCTCTTGTTCAATTTTTTAAAAAATTTTCTGTACCCTTTTAAATAACATGTGCAGATCAGTTTCCTTTGGAGGAATAACCAGTTCTTCTGTAGCTTATACTATTTTGACAAGGAATCAGTACAAATCACTTTTCATTATAATTTGTATAATTTTGAAATGTTTCTTTGTCTTCACACTTTCAACATTGTGCCTTCATTTTTCTCCACAACAGTTAAACCAGATCTTTGGGTTTCACAGTTAGGTTTAGCCTGTGGAACCACATTCAGATGGCCTAGCAGCTCCTAATATTTTCTAGGTACTTCTGAAGGCCAAGATGGCTGGATGGGGACAAAAAATCCAAGCCAAAGCATCTCCAATAGAATCTTGGCCAAATATTATGTCACTCTCACATTATGTCGTCATCATCACAGTGCTGGATAAAGGCCATTTTTAGGTATGTTGGAGAAAAAAAGGAAGAAATTCAAGGCTAAATCTGGTAAAAGAGAAATTGCTGAGCATCAGAGTCAGCTGAGACACTCCAGTGTTTAAGGATGCACAATGTCAGGACCAGCCAAAAAACATTTTTTATGTTTGTTGTTCATCCAGAGCTGTAGAAGCTAAAAAGGCAACATTTAAAGTGCGGGAAAGTTTCAGAGAGCTATGTCAGCTCTGAGTGACAAACCATCATTTCAAGAATAAGCCTTAGTCAGTGGATATGTGCTCAGCTGAGAGGCCTGAGAAGAGTAGCAGTTTGCTGAAAGGCTCCTAAGGCTCCAGGAAGAAGATGCAGGTTGGGAGAACACAGCTCCCAGTGCCTTAGAATTAACATAAGCTGATCATTTTACCAGGATGTGAATGCAGACAACAAAATCCCAAATCCCAAAAGCAGTGTGGTAAATAAAAATGACTTACAAAAGCCTCAAACCTCACTACAAGAAGGCTACTTCTTCCTACCAAAGGCTACTTTTCAGTTGCACAAATGTCAATTTATTTTATGATTAAACCAATCTACACAAGCAGAGGTTCAAGTCTACTCAAGACTTGTGGTGAATTACATACCTCGCCACAAAATATAACAAGCAAAGCTCTGGGCAACTGAGCTTTGTGAATGACAAAGGGCTGAGGATATGGAAAGTCTCATCTGGTATGATAAGACCCTCCAAGTACTAAGTGAATATGGCCATCCATCACAAAATTCTTAGGCAATAGCAAACAAAACAAAGTCCTTCAGTCTTCCATAAGAACTACAATGTATTTTATTCTGAAGGTTCTTATTTTGTAAGAAAAAATGTATTGAAAACAGACTTCCAGAGTAAAAATCTGAATAACTGAATGAAGAAATATATGAGATTTGGCTACTTATTTGGGGAGATTCTTTCAGAACGGATGAGCATAGAGGTGACTTTGAATTAGAAAGCAGGTTAAAGATTGAATATGCTACCAACAATGACAGGTACACTTGGATTTCAGCTTATATGGATTTATTAAGAGCCATTGCCAAATAAATCCCCTAGACATACCTCTAACAGGGTAGGATTATTATTCAGTTGTGGTTTTGAGAATCTAGGTGTTCCAATTATTTAGATAATGCATTTGTGGAACAGTATGCTCATCTAAGCTCAGCTGAGTACACAGAGGAGCAATGCACTCCTCCAGCCACCTGAGAACATCAGGTTATTGGTAACTCAGTGACAACTGTCACTGCAGCATTTGAGGAATAGACAGCCTGATCCAAGAAATTTACAGAGGCGAAGGTAATGATTTCTCTGTGTGTAAATTCTCTCTGTGCATAGTGTCAGAGTAGTAAGTGAAGTAATGTAAAGAGGGGGGGAATCACAACCCTTTGTGAAATGTTTCAAGCAAACATTGAAGTATCAGGAATTTGAGCTGACTTGAGAGTCGTGTAAATAGTGTCAGCTTATAAAAACAAGGTGATTCCCTGGATAGGAGAATACCCGTACAGCGTCAAAGCTCCCATGCGTATGTAAACATTCTGTGTAAATATTTGGCTGAAGGTTTCAGTATAGAGAGCTTTTGCTGTCCCTGAGTGTGGGCGTTGTCTAGAAACCTGAGATCAGGAATGACATGATCTCATCTCCCATTACTTAGATAACTGCATTTGATGCATGCCTCAGGGAAATTGAAATGATCTTGGCAGAGGATAAAACAGAGGATTCAAATGTGCTCTTTAACTGATGATCTGGACTTTGAGGCTGGAGTCCCATCTGATTTCAAATAGACTTCTAAATATCAGAGAGGAGTTGACAGAAATGAGAAACCACAGATGCAGTTAGTGTCAAGTTATTTAAGTTTGGTTTTAGGACGTTTTTCAATGGATACCCTTTGCTTGCAATTTAGAGGCTTCCACAGCTGAGGCTATGGGATTGTGTCATTTCACAAGAGTTACAAGCCACTAAGAAGAACACGTACATCAGTCTGGATATTCTTCCTGGAGCATTTCACAGGCATTCCAGAGGCCAAGGGTAAGGCACAGCTCATAAAACTGTAAAGCACATAATGTTCTTATCAAGGGGATACATTTTTCCAGGACCTACTTTCATTGCTTATGGCTTGCCAGAGAATACAGGAGTGTCTGACTTATATAATAAAATTAGTCCTATATATAGAAGATTTTCTAATCATCCCGATTTTGGTCTATAAGGTGAGACTGTCAAAGAAGCACATGGTGGCCTTTTGGTCAGACAATATAAAAAGTATGCAGCAATTAACAGGCAGACAGCTGAATTGGGAACACTGATTAAGATATAAAGAGATTTTATCCTAAGGTGTTTGATCCTCAGTATATCTTTCAGGACTAAACCCGTGCTTAGGATTTGCGGTAAAGTTGTTGTTCACACTCTAATTGTTCTGGCTTCAGTATTCTGGCTTCCGAAGATAGCAACCAATGCTGCCAAAATACCAGTTAATCAGCTATTAAAAGCAATTTAAGGAACTTAGTGCCAGCAACAGACACTCTTGAACCTCCAAACAGATGCCCAGTCTCACCACAAAACACCTCTTTGTTTCTGTGATTGCTTTTAGAAGATGCTTTAGTCTTTGTCATTAACTCCAAAAGTAGCAGAGTGTTGAGTTCCACTCAGAGAATACCAGAATAAGTGTGTATCCAATCTAAGTTTTAGATTGTGTTAAATTGAAAAAATTACTCCAAAGAAAAGACTAAAATTCAAGTTTGACTCTTTCAGGTTGACTCCAAATATGGTATGTAATGCTATATCTCCATAAGAAATCCTCACTATAAATAATTATAGAATTATTACATAATGCACTTGTTGTGTTGGAAACCTAGAACCTCAGTATTCTCTAGCACCTAACTATAGCCACATTTCCGCTGATAGCCTCTATGGTAATAAGAAAGAGAAGTGTTCTCACACCTTTATCCATACTACATATCACTTCTACTAGGCTTACATAAGGATGGTTATGACAACTAGTGGTAAGTTCTAGAAGAGGTTTTGTAACTATTCTTTCAGGAAAGCATTTAATAAGACATCCCACTCCATCATAACCTAATAGCCTTTAGCAAGAAAAAGTATTAAAAGCATCATCAAAATGACTGACATTTAATTCTCAAGACTTCAGACAGAACTACAGTTTTTACTACGTATTACCTCAGAAACCTCCTATTCATTCCAACTGTTTCAGTAGTTTAATGTCATAACTAAAATTATGAAACACTGACAGAGATTAATAAGAGCATGACAAAATACAGTTTTTCCAATTGGGACAGTTGTTTTGGGGGTTGGGCCAATGTATACCAAATAATTTTTCATTGAAAGGACCTGGAATGAGTTTTTCCACAGTTTGTTTTATCCTCTATGTGGGGTTCATTCACATGTGATTCTGGCAGCCACTATTGAACAAAGACTAAGGAATTCTTCCTCCTCAACTAAATGCTTAATAGCCAGAGGGACATGTAAGTATTGCATATCAGCCACTATTTGTCAGGACTAGAGGATGTAACTTTTTGTATGCTGACAATCATTGCACACACACAATATAATGCAAATATATTGCTGACCCAAACTCCCTGAATTAAATGTTTTAGAAAAACTAAAGCTGTAGTTGATTGCAATTACATTTGAGGTGCAAATTTCTGCCAGGGGCAGGCAGGAAACACTGACAGCAATTTTTCTTTGCCTATCTCATCTCTACAAGCACACGCAAGTGAGGTGATTCTCTATATATTTCATTTCCCGCCACTGGGATGGTAAAAGTGATCGCCAAGTGACATTTGGAGCTGGGACCAAGTGAACTATGACACAACCCTCCCTGATTTCAGATTGAACTGATTTCCAATGAGCCTCTGAAAACAAGGCTGCAGCAAATGCAGGAAGGAGCTATGGTTTGAGAGAATTAAATATAGTCTGGTATTGATTTAAAGAGAGAAGGGTGGAATGCAACTGCTAGAAAATGCTGGGAAGAAAAATTTGAGTGTTGGTTTGATGGCTTTCATATGGACTGTAAGAAACTGAGTCTAAAGAGGTTTAAAAACAATGCCAAAAATACAATAGCTGATCTTCCCTGTGTATACCTCTGTGGTATAGCTGATCTCTAGCTACATTCAGATTCAGATGTAGTTCTTCCTTACCAAGCATGGACCATAGTAAAAATTGTAAGGCATATAGCTAGTCTGTTTCTTACCCTCCTGTATGTAATGAGAGTCACTAGTGTCAACAAAAGAATTAAACACTCTTATATAAAAGTAAGAAATTCAAGCCCCCATAAGCTACAAAATGCCAGAATTAACGTTGCTTGGGAAAAGTTGACCCTTGTTCTCACCACATGCATAATCAGAATGACACAAATTTTAATTACAGGATCATATAATAATTTTTCCACAGCAGCCCCCTGCCTTGCTTGAAGTCTAAGATAAATACTGCTCAGAGAAAGAGGCAGCTCTTCAATATTTTTATCCTTAACATTCTATTACTGGCCCGTGTTTTATTTACTGCACACCATCAAATGCCTGCAGTGAATGCAGAATTGTTTATTTCCTCATGGTGTTTCTAGAGTGCTCATCACCACAGAATCTTCATGCCTCGTAAACATTAATAAATTCATCTTCACTATGAGATGAAAGTGTTATTATCTCCATTTTACAGGTGGGGAAATCAAGACAAAGAGACTTCCCAGAGGTCAAACAGTTAATAGGTAGCACAGCTAGCACTGGAACACAGAACTGCATGACTTCTAAGTGTCTGGTCTAGAGAGTTGAGTGCAGTGTCCTACTACTGGTACTTCCCAGGATGAACTCTAATGCAGAGCAGGCTGTGTGCACTCTGATCTTTTCCCTATCTGCTTCTGTGAATTTGAACTGTTGTCAAGGATTTCAGGAATGTACAATTAGTGGCCTCCTGCCAATATTTTAGTTTATATTACTCAGTACTGTATGAAAATCTGGAAGAAATGTTGATCAAACAGGTCTTTAGTACATTGAGAAACCCGTCATTCATGAGACCAATCTTTTTCTTCCTGAAACTCCATGATTTTTTTCCTTTATGTAATTCCAATACTAGAGAAAATAATAATGACTGAAAAACCCCCTGTGTTATCTTTACAATTCCTCTTCAGGACCTTGTTTTTTGTGCATATTTAATAATGCAGACAACTTGAGTACAAAGCAGTGTGATCATGAGGTTGAAGACTTTATCAAAAACATAAATGCAAGACGAACAAATTAAGGTTGTACAGAAAGCCATAAATCCAATATTGCTTCAGCTTCTGGTAATTGACTTTCTAACTCAGTTACTATTTTTTTTAATAGTAGCTTTTAAGGTTGCTGGCCTTTTTTAGTAGAAAAAAAAAGATAATTCAACTTCATGCAACAACATGCAAGTCAAATTTGGGGTTGAAAACCTGACACTTGAACTCAGGAACACATGTTGAAAGACTAACTATGTTGCTGACAACATGAGATAGCTGGTGCTCTAAGCAAGAGGAAATGGAAAGCTGTTGGTTATGGTCTATTGCTGCTAGCACTCCTCTTTCTCCCTCAGCCACACTGTCTGTTTTGAGTGCTCCCACTGCAGTATGTTCAGTTACTGCTGTGACTTTAACAGTGTTACAGCCTTTGTCTTTTATTAGAATGAGGGCTGATAATATTTTGAATTGTTCTGGAAGACAATAGTGACAAATACCTGATGACATTTGAGTACATCTCGCCGATGGTTCGACTCAAAATTTAAATATTTGGTCAATCATTATTTTGACAGCCTGACATATGTGCCAGTAGCACAGGTAATACAAGGCAATGGACAATTTTTTCTTCCAAAGATATATATTTTCTACAAAGTGAATGAAACTTAAGTAGAAAAAAGCATAATACTTCTTCATCCATGGAGTTTTAGTAATGCAGAATATTCTGTCCCTCTTTCAAACAACGTTAATGTTAAAAGCTGTTAAAATTCAAATAAAGGAAAAACTAATTCTATAACAAAAAATATTTAGGTCTCCTAAGTATAGGGAGCAGTTGATATTTACTACCTACCTATTACAAGCTGATTTTGGAAGCAATTGATTCAGAGTTTGATCAGAAGTTCTGTTTCCACTGTTTCCTTCAAAAAATGTAGTACAATAGGATATAACAAGGCTGGACTCCATGTCACACACATGATGGCAGCCTGCCATCATGGGGATTATCTAATATCACCAAGGGATCATTTAATTATTTAATACCACTCAGCTGAAATGAAATACCCTTGCCATTCTGAGAGAGCAGTATTACAATGGGCCCAGGAAAGACCTACAAAACCCAGGAACAAATTGTTTTCTGGAAAGTGTTCAAATTTTTTAGAAGCTCTAATCTTTACAACTGTCTAATCTAAAAATCTATCACTGAAAAAATCTATCCTCCAAGTGCAGATGAAGTCATCTTTCCCCAGATGAAAATTATTTTCGGTAGGACAATGAAATGAATATGATTGCATTACATCATATCATTTAAATAAAGTTGTAGTTATGTTATTTCTCCTGTTTGCATAACAGTTAATGAAAGTGGGAGCAAGAAGTATGCAGGAGGATGCAAACCTCAAAGTTCCTATTCTCATAAATTTGAGGGGAAGAACAACCACCTTATTAGTTAAAAAAAAAACAACCGGGACCAAATAGACCACATGGGTTCTACCCTACTATTTAAAAGCAACAGTTTATAGCTTTAACATCCTTTTTCTTTTCCAAGCATGACATGCAGAGCTGCATTTGCAAGAGAGATAACATGAAAAAAGATAAAAATAGTGTCAGTGTCCATTTATGATCCTATAATTCTAAGGTGTCAGTTAACAAAGGAATTGAATACAAAACACATAGAAGTAAAAAAAAAAAAAAGAAAAAAGCCCAAACCTACAGGCAAACTATGTAGCTTTATGCAAGCTGCATGACTGACATAAGCTATTTACCATTTTATCAGTGATTGAATAATAGAAGCAGGTGTTCCTACTGGTCTAGGTGGAATACTCTCACTAAACATTTTCTAAATCTATCGTTCTTGTATCAGTGGTGCATTGTGTTGCTGTATTTTCCAGGACCTAAGTCGCGAAATAAATTCACAATACACTAGCTTAGAATCAACCAGCAATGCTTATATCTCAGGTACTGTAAGCTATTAATTCTTCATTTAGAAGAAAATGAATTCAGTTCCTCCAAGGAGATAGTGTATTTAAGTTTTTACGTACAGTGCCTAGCACACTGTGTGTTTGTAAATCATGACAGACAGGAACAATTTCAACAATTTTTACTATCTACTCATGGAATTCAAGAAGAAAAAATCTTGTACAAGTAATACAATGTCATACCCATCTATCTACATATTTTTAATCGCTGTAACTTTCACATACAGTTTTGAATGCTCCTAAACAAATAAACTTATTTGGGAACACCTATAGTACATGTTTACTTTCTTTTTTAATTACAAAACCCATGGAGGTAAAGTAAGCATTTATCAAATACATGCTGAAATATTATTTACCTATTCTTTTGAGGCATTCATCATTAAGCAGCAAGGACGGTAATGGCACATGTGCATAAGCATGTCTAGCTTCATAAAGTTTCAGATCTCTTTACATCCACATTAGTGCTCCTTTTAAGTGCAAAGATGATCTTGTTTTTTCAGCCACCATCCCTTCCCATTACAAAGCCTATTTACTTCCAAAACTGCAGTTCTAAGTACTTTCTAAACTTGTTCACCTTTTATTTCTCAATCTATAATTTAGCAATATAGTTGTTTAAGAAAATTATCAAAATAATAACTTTTAAAATAGTTTTTACTGTGTCATTGAAACCTTATTAGATATTAGCAGTTCATCAACATAGTGGGGTACCAAATATGTTGCTATCTGTTTTGCCTATAAAATCACAGATATATACAGACACTTTAGGAGCAATGCAAAAAGTACATATTCATAACTACTCAAATAAAATTAACCAGATCTGATTTATCCAGTTTAGAGAGGAAGCAATCCAATAGAACTCTTTATGGAAAAAGACAGATTGAGTAAAGTAAAATTAGATTATAATGCAACCAATAGTTGAAAGTGGGACTACACTTGTACACTCTCCTGTCTGAATTTCAGACGATTTAGAAGAGATTTGGAAATGAATGGATGACAATTTTTTTGTCAGATTCTGATTTCAATTAATGTGGTGAATTTGGACCTTCTTATAGATAATTACCAAGCTCAACAAACAAAAATATTTTCTTCAAAGAGGAGAACTTCAAACTCAAAATGCAAACTTTCCATTCCTGAAGTACGTTCTGTATATTTTTCTTTGCTGTTGCCTGTATGTCTGCTTATCAAATTTAATATGCTCTAGATTCTTTTGTCAGCCCTTCAGTCATTGCTCATGTTACCTAATAGTCTGGCTTGTTTACCTCTTTATTATATCTGCACTTAATTTTTATTTCCTTTTGCTAAATATTGCTCTTGTATATTATATCAAAAATGCTGTCTCCTTTTACCACTTACTCTTGTATAACAGTGTTTGACACTCAAAGCCACTACAAAGCAAGCAAGAATTAAGAAGCTATTAAGAAGCGTGCTGTAGCTCTATATATAGGGCACAGATCTTCTCCACCATATGCATGACCAATGAGCTGTTGCTGTCTTTTCCCAGGTGAGGGTGTTCCAAGACCTTTGATTTTGTTGGTGGCAATGGTGTTGCAAGTTTTGAATAGCTGTGAAGGCATTTAGTATGTAGAGCAAGACACATCCAAAATACCTTATAGAAACCCTTCTGAAAAGAAGGGTAGCTTTCTCATTATGCAAATGTTTTTTAAAGGACATCTCTGCTGAAAATTTTAAGAAAGCAAATAAAACTCTCACCTTTGTCTTTTTCATAGACAGAAAGATGAAAAACCATGCCCACCTTTCTGGTTAATCCTCTGTCATCCACATTCTGAACTGTCTGACCATCTCTAGATTCATTCCATAAAGGGAATGTATAGATTTCGTGCAAATATTTTCTGCTGCTTTGTTTAAAAATCCCTCTTCACAACCCCCTCTCTATCTACAAGGAGTCCACTGCCACAGGAATGCTGTTCCAGAGCTTTGATTGGGCTAGAAAGCAAGGGCTGGAATAGAGGGATAGCAAGTGAGAGTCACACAGATGTCCTCTTGGTGGTCCATGTGACAATTTTGTCTGTTTTTCCATGAGTGAGTACTGGATGGAGGATGATAGGTCCTTTTAGTATTTACTGAGGCAGGCTTCCCCCTTCCAAATGTGTGACTGACTAGTGCTTCTGTGTGCCCTTTTTGCTGGGCTTTGCACACTTCAAGAACCTCAGTCCCCTGCATCTCATGCTATAAAAGCCAAGGGGAATGCAGTGCTTCTCAGACAAAACAGACAACTGTGTTTTGAAGCAGAAGCACATCCCAAAGTCCAGAAAAAAGGGAGCATTTTTTTGTTCAGGGAAGAATTTCCACCCTGAGATTGATACTTGTTACCCAGCAAAACATTCTCTTGTAGAAGCTAATGTGTTTTCACAGTTTTCAGGAGAAGTGTCTATGTGATCAGGTTTTCCAGGGAATATTTTATATTTAAAAAACATCCCCAAAAAATTCTAGCTCCAGCTTCTTAACCAAAAATATATGGATATGGACACCTATGCACATCACACCTCTGTGTGTTTCTCAGTAGGATAGAGTACAATTTAACCTGTGTGTGTGCTAAAAGTCATGGAGAGTTAACAAGCACCTTTTTAATTCCTGGGGCATTTTACTATGTTGCCTACTGCTTTATGGTCCTTGGAGAAGAGCTTAAAGTTTTATGAACATTCAAAACAAATTTCTATTAGACTAAGTGAACCACCTGTTACAGATGTCTTTTTAATAACTCTCTTGGAGTATAATAGAGGTGACTCAATTAAATTAGTTTGAAACGTGTGGTTATTCTTGTCCAATAAACACTTTATTGAGAGTCCTTTGTGTTCATAACCAACCTTGGTAGCAATCCATTTCCAGTTGCAAGTCAAGACAACACCAGCTCCTAATGTTCTAATAAACAAATGGTTTAACAACTGGGAGCTAATTGTCACAGTGGGACAGCCTGAGATGCTTGTAATCAGGCCTGTATTGTCACAATTCATTTTCATATTGTAGCAAAATAACCTCAGGAGCCCTTTTGAATTAAAAGAAATATCAATTTATGCTCATAGATGCTCAGGCTATGCACTTTAAATCAGATTCAGTAATTTTAGACCACCTTAATCTCTTGAAAATCAACAGCCAACATTTTCTTGCCCTGTCTAGGCACGACAGTTTAGCAATAAAGTCCCATTTGCAAAAAATGGATGGGATACATTCTGTGGCAAATTACTTGTAGTATTCTACAGATTTACTCCACTACACATTTACTACAAATCTTACAAAATAAGCACTTATTTAAACCCCAGGCATGTTTATAGACAAGAAAATATTGTAAATCACAGTCCGGATCCAACTGGTAAAATAAACTTCCAAAGAGATATCTCTTCTATGAGTATGCTAATAAATCCAAACCGAAGTTCCAATGTATCTAAATTCAGGGTACAACAGTGCTTGAGAGTTTTTGAAATAAACTATTTTCCATTCACTCAGTTTTACCTTCTCCACGTTTTTCCTAATTTATTTTCAACTAATCCGATAATACTACTAAGACTTCTAACAAGGAAAACTATAAACATATTTAAACAATAGCAATTTAAATACTTAAAGCAAAACTGCCCAAGCTTCAGATAATGAAAGTTGCAAAAGAAGCTCTCAAGGCTTCTATTGTTCACAATTGTCCAGATAGCAAACCCTTTTTCCAGTTTGGTTTGCTTCACAGCCTTTAAAAAAGGACTAGGACTATCACAGAAGCATCATCAGCTCCTAGAAAGCCTTATTAATAACCTACAAAAATCTTGCAAAACACACCTGTGCCAGCTGAGCTGAAAGTACTTGGTCCCACTCACACAGACACTGACTTTCACCTGTCCTTTTTTATCAAATGAAAGTAAGTCAGAAAATTAAAAGGGTCATATATTCGCTGGCTTCTGTTTAGGGAAGAAATTATGTGATCACTCAAAACAAAATTTGAATTGTTCCTAAATTGGTTTGCAGATCCAAGTTCCTTAAAATTCATTCTGAATAAAAGATTTAGATGTGATTTTTTCCCTACCTATGAGAAAATGTCTAAATTACTTTTTCTGCACTAAGCCAAGACTGTTATGGAAAATCTTACTTATTAAACCAGCCCAACTGGAATTTCACTTTAAATTCCAAACACAAAGAAAGAAATTATCAACCACTTTTTAGAGATCATGTTTAGTTGCTTCCCTTACTGTAACAAACTGAGAAAGTACACACACCTTATTAAGAAAATATACTTAAGAACTAGCTGGAGTATCCTAATTATAACTTTTTCTTGTAAAATAAAAATTACTAAAGCCTAAAGCACTTATTTTATTCTTGTTTGATTTTTCTTATTAGGACAAGCATGTAAAACCATGAGTATTTTATTTTCCAAAGTTTGACAATTACTATTCCCAGTAAATTTAAAATTATAGAACACTGATTATATAAAAATATAATTTCAAAATGCTTTTACCCTCTTGATTCATGAAAAAGAAAAAAAAATCCCACCCCAAATCTCAAAACAAACAGTATGAATTGTTATTATCCCAGGAGTTTCTAGGTAATGAAAAAAAAATCTGATGATGACTGCCCTTTATGCACCTGATCTCTTGACCCGGGTTTCAAGGTGGGTGTTCGTTCAGAACTTTGTGCATTCCTGCCTGGGCTTTCTGCATCTTAAATATTCTAGCTGGTGTTTTTCCCACTGGTTCTTAAGGAGAGAGCTATTGTTAAATAAATAATAATAAAAAAAATGTGTCTCAAAGACTAATCATAGAGGAAATAAGAAAATGAGATAGAAGGACAGGCATAACAGATCATTAAGTCAGGACATCATAAGCTTTAGAATCAATAAACAGAATCCAAACGTTATTTGGACACCATTATACAGTATGAAATGGAATTTTTTCTCAAGATGGTTTGCAGCCTTGAAACAGAAGGAGGAAGGGTTGATTTTATTTTGTAGGATTTTAGTTCTGATTTGTACTGTTAATTTTGGTTAAACATAACACTTTTTTTCCCATAAATTGTGTGGAGTAAACAATGACATTCAGTGATCATGTTTTTAAGAAAAAAACATATATTATGCCCCTTTGGTGGAACAGTTTTTAAATTCTAATAGAATTTCAAGGTTATTATCTATTTCAGATCAACACTCGAGGTCAGAGTTCACAGCAGCCAGAATTTACAAACCTCCAATGGGTTTTGATTGACAGCAATCAGCATCTCCTCAGCATCACTGAGGGAACAAAGTACAGGTCAAGACAGCAGGCGATTTCATCTGTCATTTTTAATTATCTAAATGATATTCACAGACAAAACCTTTCCCATCCATCAGGGCATCGCATTACCATAGACAATGTTTGTTTAAAGAAGAGGCCATAAAATCAAACAATTATGAATGCAGACAAGCCTTGCTATTGACTGCATAAATAATCAAGTGAGATTTCCAAAACTCTCCGCTAATGAATTGGTAGATTGCTGGCAGGAAGTGGCAAGTAATAATACAGACAACAATCTAATGTTCTTATTGACTTTTACTAAGCTTAGCTACATAGCAAAGATCCGAAAATGACGTCAAGTAAGGTTTCCATAGGAGCCGTATTGATATCAGTACACTGCTAAAATACAAGTAGTTAACTCCTGACCTCAAAGTAGGACCAGCAATCCCCTGTGAGAGAGCTGAAACACTAACAGTACAATATATCATGAGCTGAGTCAACAGCCTCAGGGCTCCAACAATGTTACTGCACTAGAAAGGGTCCCTTCTTTCACTGTGTAACAGCCTGATCCACAGTAATTCACCTGCAATCCCCAAAATAACTCCATTTGAGTCTATGAGTAAATAAACATCTGCAAACTGAAAGTGAAAAGTATATTTAATAGTGTTATGAAAAATATGGTGTGTAGAACTCACCTTTCTTATCAGGATGATCCCAACAGCCTAACAAATTCACAGTTTAAAGGCCACAATCACAGGTGACATAAATTGCCATAAGTCTGCTGCTTCATTTACACTGTCTCATTAATTGTAATCACAGGTAACAAGCTGGAGCAAATTTTGATGAAAGTATTGGTTTCATCAATCAGAAAAAGCCAACAAGGGGAAAATGGTAAGAATCCTTTTTCCTGGGTTGAAGAAATTAACATGAGACCACCTCAAGGGGAAACAAAAGAAAAGGCACAGAAAGATGATACATGAAGTGTGCAGTCTGTCTATGTACAGTGGGGCAAAGCTTAAGATGCCTTTTCTCCCACTAGGAAATACTGGAGAAGGATTTCCTCTGGGTGAAGGAATTAGGGTTGACACCAGATGCACTGTCAAGACAATAGCCTGGTAGGTGTACAACACAAAATAACAGTGAAAACTTCTTTCAAAGCCCTGGAGGATGGTTATTGAGACAGAGAATAGCAGAAACCTTTCCCTTCATTAACACATGTAGACCTGATTGCTGTCAGCATGCAATTCTAGTGTCTTTCACTTGAAAACATATCATTAGCTACAAATCTCACACTTCTTACTCATATGATGTCCCTGGAACTGTTTTGGCAAATGGTATGAAACAAAAAAGTCGTTCTATACTTCAGAATCCCAGTAGTTTCACCTGCCAAAAAAAAAAATAAGCCAGACTATGTTTGCAAAATCTTTAACTGCCAGCTGTGTTTCTGGGACTGTCCTTCACATCCGTTGTATCTGAATAAGCCCAAACTAGTTCATTGATGGTCTCATATTAGCTCATTCACACTTTTCAAATCTTTATTAGCACTTAATAACCTTTCACAGATGTCAAAGAAGGAAACTGGACTGATTTCAATGGGATTTCAAAAAGGAAGCTTTTAAAAAGAAAAATGAGAAAAGCTCATGATCCAGAGAGATAAAAACTATCATTACATCTGGTCTTGGTTCACAGGGGAAAAAAAGGGATGTCTAATTAGTCCTATGTAACCCACCTCTTGGCCTAAAAAATGAGTGAAAACCTCTTTATTTCCCCTTCAGCACTATCTCACCCCAGACATACTGCCCAGCTTTAAGTGTCCTCAAGGAGTACATATGATTCTCACCAACTTGGTCATGAAGATAAAACAGACCTCACAGATTTTATCTTTCTTATTGAAATGTCCACTCTTGAATGCATAATTTTTAGGTAATGCAAGACACACATTTTTTGGTAGTATTGTGGAAGTGTTTCTAAAAACCCACTCTGAATTTCTTCTCACTGGCTAATGCAGTATGGCTTGTTTTCTCACCAGATAATCAGACAACAGACAAATTAAGACATAAAAAGGGCTTAAATCTCTCAGAACTGAGACTTTCAGTTCAAGATCCATGTGTCCACGTCTTGAGCCTCTGGAATACCTGGTCAGTATTTGCTCCTATCAGCTCGCAAAGATGACTGCAATACCCTAAATTCACCATAAATGGATGTCTAAGATAATGCACTTTTGTCAGTGGAAGTCAGTCTATATCTGGCTGGAGGGAAGGCACTGCCAAACTAAGTAAAAGCTACAGTGCAATGTTACAATTTCCTTTCTTTAGTTCAAATTAAAAAGTTAATTATATCTCAGTTCAGATCTAGAGAACTTTGCTGTAGCTGTGTATTTCAGTGGAGAGAGATACATGCAATTTAGATGTCCTTTCATGATTCTGGGTCATGGCAAGCTCGGAGTTTCTAGAGAAACAACCAGCAACTGCACTGAAATTATTCTAACTACAGGTGTTCCTATATAAGACATCTTTAGCAATTACTGCTAAAATGGTACACTCATCAGCTTCATAACCACTTGTTATAAAACAAGCACTGATTCTTCCAAATATGAAGAATTTTGGTCAATGCATTTCACCAGGAAGCTTTTGCCAATCTTTTATTTGTTTTATTTTTCAAATTTAATACTATGCTTTGTTGAGATTTATGCTTTCTTTCCCACAAGGACTACTTTTTCTACTGCCAGCCTTATAAAAGAGGCTTAAAGTTTATGTTCATGTTATCATAATATTTTTTACATTATTTTAAGTCAAGTCCCGTGGATAAATATCTCAGGCTTGTTAGAAAGACATCTAATTTCCCCTAGGAAATTGTACAGCTTTTTAAAAATCTTTAAAATATAAAAAAAAAAAAATAAAAATGCTCTTTGAAGAATGGCTCTCTGAAGTATTAAGTTGTGTTTAATAATATTCCTTCTTTTACTAAAACAATCATTTACACCATGGACAGTCTGAATTAAAATAATCCATCAATGCATCATAGCTTAGTTGCAGCCAGTGACACAAAGAATGCCATGGCAACAAACCAATGGAACTATAGAAGTTTCATAGTGTCAACAGGAAAAGGGAGTCTCAGCTAGGTGACTCTCTCAGAGAAGAAGCTGAAAACATTTACAGAGAATCATGACGTTTAGAAATTGTGTTTAGAGAGTGCTTTAAAAAGTACACAGGCCACTTTTGATTAAGAGACAATTCTGAACAAGGATGGTAGTATTTGGTCCCTGAGCTTTACCCTGAATCTCCACTGGAAGTAAATAAGTATTAATGCAAAGTTCTTATAAGAGATCTTGACCTGACAGTCTAGGCAATATAGACACAATTGTTCCCAGTGAATTCATTATATTCTTTCTCCCCTTGATATTAGCAGTCATGACATTTTCAGCAGATGAATTAATTCCTGGGGAAATCCTACTTTACAGGACACTTCTGATTTCAGCCTCTTCATAGTTATCTTCTAAAAGATAAGGCAAGATTCCAGAAAAAGACGTTAAAGCATATGATTACTTTACTTAAGAATTTATTTCAGACTTTTTATAGGTTGGTTACCCAAGAAATAAGTGACTAGCTAAAGTTCTTGCAGAAAGACTGTAACCAAACCTAAATACTTAAAATATCTCTTTCAATGGCACCATTATTCCAGCACCCCAAGTTGCAATATTCCAGGTTTCAAACTACAGAAGCTCAGAAAAATGGATAAATTGAAAAAGGTCAACCCCCATAAAATAATTCCACCATCAAGGAATTTTTTTTTTTTGCTGAAGCTATTTTATAGATTTTCAAAGCTGTCTGGAAAAAGCAGTATAAGGGGAATAGTATCAAAAAGTTGTGTTACGGATTCATTGGATGCTGATATTGCTTCTTCATTAATTATGAAAAAAATAAATCCCAACCCAAAACCTTGTGATGACAAGAGGGAGGTATTTCTCAAGTCACATCAGTCTAGAAGGGTTTAGCGAGTATAATTAGAAATTGTCCTATCTCAAATGGCTCAGTGGTTACATAAGATTGTCACATGAACAAAAGTAAAAATAAAGGAAAAAATATATATATTCCTATATATATATATAATATATATATATAAAGGAAAAAAAATATATTCCTATAAAGGCAAAAGAAGAGTTAAACAGAAAATAACTCTCTTATATATTCTTACAGTTATATATGCTTGCACAAAATAAAATAAGAAACTTATCTTGAAATAAATGAATCTTAATGAATGATTTTGTTATATTGATGGGGAACTACTAATAGAAGAGATAATTTGAAGGAGGAAATCTTTTTGCCTATAATTAAAGCTGTTCTGCTGTTCTACAAAAGTTTTTGCAATACCATGATATATTCAGTCATTTTCCCTCAGCAGCTCATGGAATTCAATCCTTGCTACTCTTTCTTAATTATTATCATAATCTTTTGTTTCTGTTTACATGCACCTATCAAGAGAATCACTTAAGCACCTTTTAACTCAATCATACTTAGGTATAAAGGTAAATTTAAGCACAGCACACAATTCCGAACAAGTTTATCATAAGTGATTGCCCAGATGGACAATATGTGCTTTCAGGATTACAATGTTATCAGCTCTGGTTCATTAATAATGATATAAATCAGGAGTATTCATGGAAGTGAATGGATTAAACAGTTCTACAAGGAGCGAGAGGAGACACAGGACTGGATTGGTTGCAATTTTTGAGGACCACACACAGGATGACATTTCCTGCTTCTTAACAAAGATTTAAAAGTCAGAGGAGTAAACTTCCACTTAGTGTCATAAATTTCCAAGGGAAAAGGTCTTACAACCTTTGGCAACTTATACTTTTCTAAAATAATTAAGCTTGTAAGACTCAAAGGTTATGTTGAGGGGTTCAATTTTTTCTATTTGATAACTTTTGCCTTTTCACAAAAAAATTTAGCACTTCTGAAGTTTAAGCCTAACATGGAAATGCATTCTCATACATTCAATCAGTTCTGTATCCTGAAAAGGTCTGCCTCAAAATATGCTCTGAATTTCTACCTTTTTACTCACTTATGCAACCGAAAAAATGTTCTTTCTTTCAGAATAAAATTTCAGTTACATACATATGAACCGCTTAAGTAAAATCTATTAAAATGTCATTGCAGTAATAAAGTAATTTTTAAATTTCAAATAGGAATGCATCTGGGCTTGTTCTTCAGCACAACCAACAAATAGAGACAGAGACCATTTCTTAAACATCTCAATTCTTTCCAACTACGGATTTTTCTAGGGAGTCAACTCCACGGCTTTATTTACCTTTTTTCCCTAATATAAAATGTTATTTTTTATGTAATGCATAAAATGTTTTATGAGGAAGATAATGGTGACAGACACCTTCAAGACCTCTAAACCCATATGTCACAAATCACAGCAGAACAATCAAATAACTAATATTCAAAGTATTACATATAGTAATGACAAAATGACATACAAAGAAAGTCTATTGTACAAAAAAGCAAACTAGGTTTTTTTTCTTTTTAATTAAATGTCTTTTTTAGTTCAAGAGAAGTTAATAAAGACATAACTAGTGGGTTAACACAATAAAAAAGGGAATTGCCTTCTCTTTGTCTTATATTTCTGGGGTTTTTTTTTTAATTTTGAAACATTTCCCCTTTAAAACAAACCCTACATTTTTCTTCTGCCAATCCGTATTGGCACTAGCTATAATAGAAAACACACTTCATAAAGTCACATCTTTTAGAGAAGTATTCTTGTTGATTTTCTTAATAGCATTGTAAAAGAAAAGTACATAATTGCTAAAATGCAATGAAATCCCCAAGGTAGAAGCATAAGGCCATACTAGTTTCAAATGACTAACATTTTTACACACTAGCTTAATGAATTAGGAATTATTGCCAACTTATTTTAAAGGACTACTTTTTATTTAAAGAACTATGAGGTACATGCTTCAATCTCAGCAATCCTTGCAGTACCATTCCCTTTTTAGAACACAGGAGACTTCTACAGCCCTCTAGACTTAGAAGATCAGCTCACAAGAATCCATATATGCCATTTGAATTCTGTATTAGAAGGATCTGACCAGAAGTTTTCAAAAAAAAAAAAAAAAAAAAATACACCAGCAAAGCTGTGCAGGAGAGCTGATAAAAACAGCATGTGTCCATGTTCACAGCCTACTCCTCTCTCTCTGTGAAGAAATACCTAGATTATTCAAGGGTAAATTCATCTCTGGCATCTAGACCACAGAATGCTTACAGTGAATTTAGTATAAGGATCTATGTCAGGCAAGGAATTAATGTTCAAATCATGTATACATCCTCCCCTGAAGGAGATTATAGGCAATTAAAGAGGATGGTTTAAGTGTAGTTTCCAAGTTCTTTGACAGCTTCATCATGTAAAGAATCCAATGCTAAATTTCTTAGTCCTAGAGTGTCCTTGATGCTTCTTGGTGTCAAGTGTTCATTCTTCCATTTCAAACTCTTTGGAAGACAGCCCTCCCATTAACTTAAATAAGTGAAAAGCAGTACAGGACAAAAAAAATCTTTATTTTTATTATTATTTTTGAATTGCTGAAGGAGAAAATACTGAGGGAGTGGGGAGGCAGAAGCCCATATCTCTGTTACAGGATTTTCTCACTCTCTGAGATTGCTCAGTGTGGCACAATGGATTTAGCCTTCATAGAGTTTATGAAACTGGGACAGTATGGGAAGAGAACTTTGTTAAAGAGAAGTTATTTCAGGGTTTCTGGAGATCAAGGCTGACTCAGGAACCCACACCAATTCTCCCAGGAGAACGAGCAGGTAAATATTAACAAAGTTGCTTCTCCACATAGGAAAAAAAACCACCTGTAAATTCAGTCTTTTCAGATATATTCTTTTTCTTTTGGCATTTAAAAAAATACTCTTATTTCCCTCACTGTGCTGCTGCTTTTTACATGCCTGCATAAGCAGAAAACCTTATCCATCAAAATCTTGCCATGAATGGAAAGAGCCCTCATACAGTCTCACAGGAGACTTCTTTTGACCTAAATTGGCCTTTCAAACATAACATCACTGCTTCAGAAGACTTGGCTTATCCATTCAGTGACTGTGCTGGCTGGGATCTCTAACTCCTGGGGAATAGAGAACCTGCTCCAGGTTGGGAGCCAACTGCTGGTGTAACACTGACAGATGCAGGACCCATATGCCCAAGTCTGGGTAGGATGCCTGCATCACTGGCATCTGGATGTCAGCTTGCCTTTTCTGGCCCTGCTTCTGGCTGTGCTGATAAACCCGATTGTCTGTCTGTTGTGGGTCAGCCTGCTGCTGCCCTGTAGTCATGTTTTGTGGATTACTCAGTGGTTCCTCTCTGTTAAGGAGTACTATCTGAGCATAGTAGGCATCCCTCAATGCTTTGATAGGCCACTACACATCTAATTCCAGTATTTCTACTGTTCCTGGTGATTTCAGCATAGATGATTAAATCTTGAAGGTGCAGCGAATCTGTAGAATGTGTAAATGTTCATTTCCTGTCTAGTGGCTAGGAAGTTATGCTGATACCATCCATTACTTTTTAATCCTAAACAACTTTTTATTTCTAGATATACTACCTGGGATTGCAAGTGTAAGATTTGAATGACCAGAAAGACATTTTTATGAAGAAGAAAACACACATCATTAAAATGCTCTGTAATCGTAAAAAAATAAAACAACAAACAAAACCTATGTAAAAATTTTACAAAATACTATCAACACCTACTTAGATATTTGCATGGGTCACCCTGGCAGGCACATTCTTGAAACTAAAAGAAATAAAATGTCCTTAGGCAAGAAATAAGAAAGGCTACTTTCTGTTCAGATTTGGAGTCTACCAAAACCAGAGCCTATCCATGAATCTCATTCTAGAATAAGGTTTAATGGTATATGCACTTCTAAATCCAGCAATAGCAGCTACAATCACTTCATGCCAAGCCTCCTACATGTAGATAATTTATACCCTCATCAGGAATAATCTATCTGGGAGCTGGGGGAACTTTTGTAGAATGAGAGCCAAATGCTGCTAATTGGCCTTGGCAGACACTGCAAGTGTGGGGGGCAGTACAAAGCCAGTAGCCTAAACGTGCACAGAGCAGACATGCAGCAACCCCCTTCCTCTCCTACAGCGTGTGCCCAGCCTCATGTGGCCTAAAATGCAAATGTGTGGAATCTTAAGTAAACACAAATAAGAATCCCAACAACGGCCACAATGCAATGCCACTGACAAGAGTAGGCCTTTCTACAGGAAGGTGCATTATCTCCTGTTAGCCAGTTGACATAGGGGTTCAATCTTTCACAGGCACAGCTTTAGGAGCCTATAACTACGTGTTTAACTAAAATACTCTAAGTTACCTTCGTGCCAGTTGCAAAACATAAAAATTAATAACCACAAGAAATTAAATGCAAAAACTGATTTTCATTTTGAGGATGTTAAGCTTGGGTTTATACTAAACAAAACCAAGTATTTTTTTCTTACTTTGACACACTAATACAACATTATATCCCTGAAAATCTGAATCATATTAAGCATTTGATTCTGCTTGACTACATAATTTGTAAAGGATGAAAACCACTGCCTTGATCATTACTGTTTCAGACATGTAAATGTAAAAATTATTTGAGAGAGAGAGAACAAAAAAGAGACAGTAAGTTTAGCAGGACAGTCAGTCTCAGTGATACTTTTTCAAGTCCCAAACATTTTCTCAAAATTAACAGAGGGCTTACTCTTATTTTCAGAATCGCATGCTGACCATATACTGTCTATAATTAAGATTCAAAATTCTAAACCATAACAGAAATAATTTCTTTTAATGTAAAAGTTCGGTTGCTTTGAATACTGAGACACTGAGTCCCAACTTTCAATATAAATCTCACCTGTAAGTGACCTTCTTTGAGACTGTACAGAGGAAATCTGAGATTCTCTACTACATGTCTATTACATATCAGGGCTACACTAAAACACTGACTTTGTTTCATTAATTTTCAACAAGACTAACACTTTTTTATACTGTGGACTAAGAAGCATTTGCTGTTAGCCTAAAGACAGCTGACAACCTGGTTTTGTGATGCCTTAAGTTTTGGCTTTCATATTTTTCAGATTCTGTGCAGCCTTAGTGTGTAACTCTGAACCTCATATAAAGTGTCAGCAAATTCTCTTCACAGTTTAGTTGGACAAAACAATCCTTTTCCAGCCTGAGAACCAAGGACACCCTTGCAGCTTCAGGCCCAAAAAGTATAAATAACAGCAAATTCAGTCTGTGAGGTTGGGACTTCATAGCCTGAAGCTGTAATTGGACAATTAACCCCAGCATTTAAATGGACTAAAACTTATAAAAGTATGAAAATTCATGACCAGTTGTCCATCTTAGATAGAGCCATGGCCAGGCTCTTGTACTGCCCAAGGTGTATCCTTTGAAGGCCTTTCTAATAAAAACCTACTTTATTCCTTTAACTCTGCCCAGCCGCTGCTCCAGGTAGCCTCTCTAGGTATCAGTTTGCCCCTTCAAATCTTTTCACCTGATGTTATTTTTGGAATAGCAAAAAGCCAAGTGGCTCTATCAATGGGCTAGGAGACAGCTCCTACAGCTAAGGTGTCCTCTACAACAGCTATTCTCTACTGTAGGACTCTCTTCATTGTGAGGAGGACTTCTGAACTCTAGACACAGACATACACCCATCCCAAATTTTTCTTTCTCCTTCAAGTGTGCAAAGGCAGCCAATCCACCACATCTGTGCTAAAAAACCCAAAAGAACAAAATCATAATGATTAAAATCTTCATGTTGAGCAGAAGATACAATTGAAGGGAAGAACAGAATAACAAATACAAAGTGCAAAGCAAGCCAATGATACACACTTTAAATCCCTAGCTATAATAAATATGTAGGATACAATTTACAATGCATTAAATCAAACGTGAATTCTGTGAGACTATCAAAGAGGTATAGTTGTACAGTAATCTAAAATGGTACATATCTAAATAGGAATCTCCTTAATATGGAAGAACTATAAAAGGAGAAAATTCATTGGTTAAGTGCTGTGCATAATTAACGAAGAGAGTCCAGCCCCAATTTGCAGCTTTTGTGACCTTTTTAGGTGAGTGTGTGTGCCTAAATGTGATACCATGTAATTACACATAACTGCTTCACTTGTAGAAATGTTATCTTTTTTTCCATACTCCTTTTTATAATTTCTGTACAGGTAGAAATTCTAATACAATGACATTTTAGCAGCAACTAATAGAAGCAACCATTCAATCAACTTTTGAGATAATACACTTCAGAACAGAGAGCATGCTCTACAAGCTTGACTCATTTATTTCAACAATATTTGTATTTCCTTAAATGTTATGTACTTAAAAGTCTGTAAGGGTGGTTGCACCTTCCAAGTAAATTCAGGAAAAACAGAACTAAATCTTCAGTTTTTATAGCACTGGGGAAGTTTGAACACATAGATTCCATGTCAATATTTAATTTTCTATTTATTTAGGCCTCACAGTTGGAAACAAACAAACAAGCAAACAAACAAAAAGTGACTAGCAGATACCTGATATGATGAAATTAGATAAAAGCAGGCTTAAACAATAGCATTCACATGAATCTCAGCTGTCCATGATTCATTTAAAGTTTTCTGTAAGCAGAATAAAACCCTACCCTTTCCCAGCTCCCAGGTAAAAAGAGGGCACAGAGTGCTGCCCTTCACATCCATTGCAGAGGAGTATGAATGTTGTTTAAAGCCTATTTCTAGTGGTTTATTTTTTATAAGACCTAAAATGAGAAATATTTGAAATCTTTGAAACTGTCATCAATGTTTTCAGAAAAGTGAAGAAAAAGACCAGTTAACTTGCTCAGCATGCCCATGAAATATACTTTTCCCCATTTTTATTTATTTATATAAAATCAACACTTTTCCTTTCTTGATAAATGCTGTGACTGAAAAGAAATGAAAAAAGTTTTCTGAAACAAGGACACTTACTGCCCTCACCTATATCTTTAC
This sequence comes from Agelaius phoeniceus, assembly GCF_051311805.1. Lineage (NCBI taxonomy): Eukaryota > Metazoa > Chordata > Aves > Passeriformes > Icteridae > Agelaius > Agelaius phoeniceus. The sequence goes on along the minus strand of NC_135270.1, from coordinate 38,166,993 downwards.
AAACATCATAGAAGGTATAATTCTTCCTGGTGAACCCACACATTAGTTTATGCTGTCTATACTTTTCAAGCCACCTTACTTCTGAGAAATATATGGCACAACCCCAAATCATAGCTGAATTCAGACTCCATTAAAGTTCTGTTGATGTACCAGGAAAAAAAAATCCTCCTTCAGCTTCTACAGGCTGCACAAACTCCTCCATTTCTTTTAATGACCTATTCCCTCTGTTGGATTCAATACAGCCCACTGGCTATGGAAATGACAACACTCAGCAGGTGACAACAAAATGGTCAGCAAACAGGGCTGAGATATGTCATTTTCTTCAAATAGTTTCTCAGGAATTAAATGACACATCACTGTATGTGTACATGTCCTGCTCAGATCAAATATTTTTTTATTAAATGAAACTGCCCGCTTCTATATGTACAGTTGCCATATGAAATGCAGGTTTAAGTGTACTGCTCCAAGCTCCAATTGCAAAACAATTTGCTGTTTCCCACACCTCCCCAGTCTCCTTTTAGCATATAACCCCTTGGGCAGCAAGTGCTCAGATGCTCTACCTTTGCCATAAGTCCAGATTGAAAGCCCTGCCCTTATGGAGTCAATCTGATGCATTTGCTATGACTGGGACAAATTGGAGTATGCAAATTAGCACCTTTTGAGTCTCCTGAACCCAGGAAATTCTCTTGCTGTGTGTTCCAGCTAATGGACCTGAGATGTCCTTTGTAACAGGGCTGTCTGTGCAACTCCTTTAACCTTTTCAGATTCTGATCTAGCCTTTGTTCCTAGCCCTTTTTAGAATCATGCAATGTATCAAGTTAACCTCTGTTATAATTTAAACCTGTGTAACACCAGAGCCATATCATAGCATGCAGTGGCATTTACACATGTTTAAAGTGCAAAAGAGCATCCAACAGTGAGTAGAGGCCCACAACATTAAAATTTCTAAGAGAGCTTTTTCTGCCTACTTTCAGCTTCAAATACTTATCTTTACCCTGAATCACTTAAACTAGTACAAAATGCGAAATTAGATTTCTAAATTTCTAAATAAATTAACATCAAGTATAAGAGTTTGCCCTTTTATGACAAGAGTATGATCTGAGAAGACTGTCAATCTACAAAGTACTTGAGGAGTGATTGCTGATCAAGCATGAACAGATTCCTAGGTAGATTTTATAGAAATCTATAGAAAGAAGCAGAAAGATGAAATAGCATTATCCTCAAATCATAAAGGGAAAGTAGCTACTGGAGATGCCTCATTCCTGGAAAAGCACACTGCAAAGTAAGATAGTGACCTTTTCTTACCAGAGTCCTATGACTCTTTTCACATTTCAGCATTTACACTGACTTCCCACCTTTACTCTGTGTTTGGGTGTGGTGCTTGAACATAATAAACACACATTTCATGTCACCCCAAATTACTGCTTCCAAGCAGATTGTGTGCCTATCTTTCCTCAACACAGCATTTAGTATGCTGATATTCTCCCCTCTTGCTGTTGTAGTTTTTTGGGGTTTTTTTTTAAGATTTTGTTCCTAATTTAATATTCTTTGGTCCTGTCCACTTAGAATTGTATCTTTTCTAGAAAGTTATACTTTCATCAGGATATATACAATCTCTTAAATCATAAATCCATCATTGTTCAGTTTATACAAAGGCACTACAGCATCCCATTTCTTACTATTATATCTCTGTTTTGGGATCACTAAGTTGAACTCTATAATAATCAGCTATTCTAGAGAAAACATGGCTGCATACTAAATGCTTTTGATTTTGGACAGAGATGTAGATTAAATAAAAGCCTTTTCTTCCCCTTTGTTCAGTTTCTGGACTGCATTTTGTTGAGAGCATTTGGGGTTCCCTTTGGTTTTGTACCCAAACTCTCTGGATGCCACTTAATGTCAGGAAGAAAACTCATAAATATAGGCTGTACTTGAAAATTAGGAGGTTCAGATTCAAAATTTAAATGCACAAAGTAGACTCAATATATGTCCTATAGAAATCATTCCCTCATAGAACTTTTATATGATCTACAAACCTTCAGTTCTGATTTGCTCTGTACTTGTTCTGTCTCCTTGCATTTATGTACTGCTCTTCACCAATAGAAAGTTTAGCATCACTTTGCTGAGTGGTTTGATCTGCAACCACATTTCCTCTCAATTAATCTATTTAATTTCCACTTTATTTTTGGCTACTGATGCATAACTTAACCTCTACTTCATCCCAAAAATTTTTACTTTCAGACAGCACAGATCTGTGCTCTCCCACAGATCCTTAGTTTTGTCAGCCTTTTCACATTTTCCTCTTTTCGTCTGCCTTTGACACATGCTAACAGATGTCAGTCAGTAGTCTACCCCTTTAACCCAATGCAGACAAGAAGCTGAACAGTCTTCTTCATTCTCAGAAAGTGTACCACTGACATCATCATTAGCAATTGCCCTTCTCAAATTTCCAAGCCAGTAGAAGTCTTTTCTCCTGACACCTTTTACAGCCTGGAAAAATCCTCCATCAGTACTACCATCTGCTGCTTCCTCACCTTTAGTCTTGTGTCACCATTTCTGTGTTGACTAGTGTTATACAGAGAGAACCTCATTATGTAATATTCAGAATGACTGAAAATAGTAAATGAGAAGATAAATCTTCTCCCTAATATTTTATAGCACTCCAACACTTTCCTGTCTCTTTTCCCACTTTTTAAATTTTCTTGTCAGATAGGACTCCCTATAATAATTCAAATATTGGAAGAAATGAGACTTCCACTCAACTACAGCCTAGCCAGTCAACTTCTTTTTTTTTGTATTGCCTCTATTTAATTAAAACACTACAAAGTTTTACACAACATTTGTGGGGAAAGAAAAAATTAGAACTTTGTATCTAATTCACTTATGATTATTCATACTACTTGGCTGATTTTAATACATAACTAACAATGGGCTTCCAAGGCAAAGTATTGGGTACTTTTCTCCCTTCAGGAGAAGGTTCTGTTTCTCCATTACACTGTTAATTGTGTGCAAGTCCTGTACCATCCACAATTGTTCACTACTGCAAAAATGTAAATAACTTGCTCTCTTTACTGTTCTCTAATTTGCCTTAAATAGACATTTTCACAAAATTTTCCCAGTCTAAACTGGTTGCATGCTCAACACACCTATTTATAATGTATGGAGAACTTTACTCACACACTCTCCAGCAAAATGATTTTTTCAAAAGTGAATTGTGTCATTGTCTCAGTATATTCTAGTCTAGATATTATGGATTAATAGCAACATCTTCCAAACATGATTAAATACTGTAGGGAAACTGTAGAGTGAATTCTCTCCACTTTTTTGTATAGAAAGTTTGATAGAGTACCCTTGTTCCAAAAATAGGTCTATAATTCTACAAAAATCGTGGCAAGAATGGAGGACAAGACCCATATGGACAACAGAGAAATGGTATGAAAGTTCCCTTCAAATTTGGTATTTCATTCTACACCTTCTGTGTTTGATAACATTGAATTACAAACTGGATGATAAAACAGCATTAACTTGAGGAGTATGTGAAAACATTTTCCTGATAACAACTTCCAATTTTTCTGGCTGAAGATGGGGAAAAAACCTTTTATTTTGTAACTACTGAGATATTAACAATCTTTGTTTGCATTCAGTTGATCATTCCTGTGACCCTGAGTACTTCTGAGAGTATCACAAACATGGTTCAATCTGTTATTTGCAACTATTACACAGCTCGAAGAGGTGGATGGGATCAGCCCTTTGAGCACAACTGTAGATACAGCTTTACTTCACTTTAGAAGTGCAGGTGGATGGGGTACTAGCTACCTGCAAACAGAAGATTGTTAGAGTTCTCCTTTGGAGTGAAGAGACATTAATTTTCCTCTTTCCCGAGAAATTTAAGCTCATCTGACATACTCCAGAAAACAAACCAATGACTCAGATACTCTGTATGGTACTGGCATCACCTGGAATGATTCACTAGAAGCCACAGAAATTGTATTCAGCTGCACATTTACCTCACAATTAATAAGGGCCCCTCTCTGAAGCACAGTACTATACTAAATTGACAAACAGATTATATTTGTACAGTTTTGTGTTAGTCCTATTATTACAGTATTGGATATATTAATAAAAAATTGTTAGAAAAAGAATATCAAACTATTAGGATGAAAGGCATTAGTCAATTGTTCACAATAGTAGCAATTCATTAGGCTTCTTACATCCATAGGATGAGGGTGGTTTGCTTATTTATTGACTTTAAATAAAGAAAAGCTAAAATAATATCAATGGGTTTAGTAGTAAATGGCTTCTCTATAGGATGAAGGTAAAGAGACAATTAAGTCTTCCATGAAGTTCCATCCCCAATCAGAGGCTTCCAGTGGAGTGAAAAGCATGTGAACCAAGACTGCATTTCATGCATGAAAAGTCTGGGACTACTGCATGGGATAAAGTCAAATTGCAGCATTCGAGCCATTTCTAGCTTCCAGGTAGCTCAAATTCTGCTCCATTCTAGGATGACATTCCATGATCAAGGCTGTGGTGATACAGAGGTTTCTAGGAAGTAAAACAAGGGCTTACAGGCCTTGTGCATATTTCAGATGACTTTGTGGGGTCGTCTGGGACACAACTGGACGTCTACTACAGCTATCCTCTGTACATTGTTAACCACTTCATTAAAGCTAAGTGGTTTGTAGTTTGTGACTTTTGATTCAATGAAGAATAACAACCCAGATTGTTTTCACTGAGGTTGCTTTTCCTCAGATCTTAATGGGAACCTGATTTTTCTTCTCTCATTGAATCTGATACTGCAATTACTTTGCAAAAGAGAAAATACTTCAAAATACTTCACCACAAAATACTTAATGGGAGAGAAAGGTACAGCACAAAGTGAAAAGGAACTGCAAGTCTCGTAAATTTTCCAAGATAACATTCAAAAAGTCTTCCAGCTTCTAGGAAGATAGGTCGGGACCTTTATGGAACAGAGGAGAATTCAGTAATTGTCATGCACTTGTAAATCATGGGTGCACAACAGATCTTGCTATGGGAATAAATGAGATTGGTAGTTGGCTTTTTTCTCTGTCTAGTTCAGTAGTTCAATTCTATCAAATGTATCAAAGTTATCTAATGTGCAGTAACTTTAGGGACATGGCAGAAATTGACTATGATCTTCCCATTAGTTTGATTTTGGATTATGTTTTGTTTTGTTTTTTTGTTTGTGTGTTTTGAAACTCATTGTAAAAATCTACATCATAAGAGTTGTCAGTGCTCACATTTTGTGGAACATGTCCACAAAATGAAGAAAAGGATACACTTTTTATTGCACTGACACTTCAGTATCTGTCCAATATAAGGATTTCTTGACACAAAATGAGGTAGCACAGTATAGATGATCTAAGACAACTAGTGTCCAAGTTACTGTGTATGTAATATGTACATAATGCTATATGAAAGAGTTAGTTTCTTAACAGTTGAATAGGCACTACTGAAGCAAAGAATGCAATTATGAAAGTTATCACTCTTGTATGCAGAAAGACAAAATGTGTACTGCTCGCTATAGTTCAGATACACACTCCTATTATTATTACTTATACCATCTTTCCATCCTAGCCTGACTTTAAAGCTACTTCATTGTGATTAATTCCAAATATTTAGTTTTTAAAAAGGCACTGATGTTTTTAAAGGAAGAAACATATATTTTCAAAATATTATTTTTTTTTAAATAATGTACATTATACTTTAATTGTTTTACTGTTCAAATTGTAAGGTGTGTTCTTTTTTGTTCAAGAATTTTAAAAGCAACTAATTTAAATATGCAAAATTATCTTGAGTTGTTCATACGTGAACTTAAAAGCCATGCAACACAGGAAAATTAAGTAATTATGCCTCCAAGTTATTTACTGCAATTAAGCTCATTTATCATATGCAAATTAGTGCAAACTGGTCTCATTAGTTACTAAATTACTCAATATGAGCTGAACAATGTAGCACTCCAGTTTGTAATGAAAAATCCCTGTAGAGGCAAGCAGTATCAATTAAGCTAATTTGCATATGCAAATATATTCACTAACTTTCCCTTTTCTCTATATTTAGTTCTACATTTCCTGATCATTCCTGATTATAAGAAGACTATGGGGTTACTGACCCTTTTTCACACCTTCTCAATTGCAATGAAGTTACAGAAAAAAAATCCAGAGATCCTGAAAAATTGATGAAAATCTTGCTAATTTTTACAACCAATTTAAACGAAATTTTTAGGTAGGTACCAGAAATAATGTTTTTGCTGGATTTAGTTGATAGACAAGATATATATACAGAAATATAAAACAGAAGATATCTATTCTCATTATAACACCACTTTTCAGAAGAAAAAGAATGTACAAGACAAGAAAAACAAAGCCTATAATTTGGCAAATCAAAAATGTTGTCAAAAATAAATTAACATATTGCCATTATCTACTTTTCTACTCCATTACGTTCCACTCTACTATTCATAATTCAGGTGATTTTACTTGGAAAACATTTAAAAGACATTACACTGACATAAAGATTCTGATGTAATAGTGTTTGAGCAGTCATCTTTTGTAGTCTTTTTTCCACAAGCACAGAGTGGATAGTACCTTTGGCTTCAAACCTACAACTGGGAATCTCTTCAGCGTGATATACAGCAATCAGCAGTGGCTTGGAGATTTTTTTGACATAGACTCACACAATTTTAGACTGATTCGGGTTAAAAGGGTCATTAAAGATCACCTACTTGCAACCCCCCTGCCATGGACAGGGACACCTTCCACTGTCCCAAATTGCTCAGAGCCCCATCCAATGTGGCCTTGAGCACTGCCAGGGATGGGGCAGCCACAGATTCTCTGGGCAGCCTGTGCCAGAGCCTCACCACTCTCACCATGAGGATGTGCACAAGGGTTGGATTTCATATGTAAGCAAAGTATAAGCCTCTTTGTATATCTAGATTTGGACAAAGGACACATGCAAAGATGCCTTATTCAATTTTTCATCTCAAATTTATGTAAAGGTAATGGTACATTGACTATTTTTGGAGTTGATGAAGTCTGCCATTAACAGAACAGATTTAACTGTATGATCCCTGGGCACAAACGCTATCTCAGACCAAAATCAATTACTTTTATTTTTCTCATTACAGGTAGAGTTTTACTTTTCTATTTTCTGCACTTAACTGCATATGGGAGAAAAACTTTAGTGCCTGTATCAATCATCAATTAAGCAGTACTTAAACATTTGATTCCTAAATAATAGAAAAAAATCATGGATGAAGGCATTTTCATTCAATGATGACTAGGCATTACAAATAAATACATGGATTTAATATGTATGGACATGACTAATGTATATAATATATACCTAGATATGACTGACGCTACTGACACTACTATTTGCAGACTCAAAATATAAAAATATCACAAGATGTGCCTCCATTTCTGTTTTTGTAATCTTATTTTAAATAAACTATATCCACTTTTTAAAAATCTACTGCATATCTGTCTATCAATACATTTTGAAGTATCCAAATATTAAAAAGATTAGAGAGGTCCTTAATTTCTGAGCTTACACTTAACCAAGTCTTCAAAATACTAATAGCAAAAGGGATTACACCAACTATTAATTCAAATTCTTCAGATAGCAGACTCTGGAACCAAAATTCCCAAAGTATAATCAAGGTTGTTTACTTCACTTGCAAACAATACTTATCACGATACTTATTTGAAAATAATTTCTGTGAGTAGCAGACTAGGTGAGAACATGTTAGAACTGTATTCCACCACAAAGTCTATCCAACTCTTGTTTTAAAAACCATTTTGTCTTCTGGTGATTATATTACTACCTATTAGACCACAAGGCAGTATTTTGAAGTTCATTCTGATCTGTTTAGAAGTGGTATATTTGAATGCATGACCCATCACCTCCCAAGGGTTGATTGCTCTGCTAAAATAAGACAAAATCTTAACAAATTATGATGAATCTGTCACCACTATTAATTCATATTGAATTTTATCCATCGTCAAGAGTCTATCTTGCAAATATCAGGGTGGAACTGCCTATTATCAACTGAGAGATTCATGGAAGTACTTTGATAAAAGCATCATCTTTGAAAAGACCACACCTTAACAGATATTCAATACAAGGCAAATGGTAACTTTGATTTAAAATCCTCAGTTTTGAGAATACAAGTGCAATACAGGGTTTTTTTAGTAGTACTATGATGAAGCTATGTCCTGAAAACACCTTAATTAATCACAAATCAATTTTTAAAAATGTAAAAAAAAAAACCAAAAAGAAAACCCAAAAAACCCAACAATCCATAAGTGGAATCTAGTTCAAACAAGTATGAAAGTCACTAATTGTTTTAATACATAGTAAGTGAAAAACTCAAATATCAGTAGTAGTAGTTTTCAAAGCGGCCATCCTAGTTTTTTTTCATTTTCATCTCTAAGAGTCATACTTAATACCTAAAAAGTGCAAATAAATCAGTCTCAATGAGGTTTTATTTATATATGAGTTATAAGTAATATTGCAAAAAACATACCCTTAGGATATATGATATGTTTACACACTCAACATACTAAGAAATTACATAAACTGAAATATCATAAAATTGCTAGTTCTTAATTTTTTTTCTGCATGTATGAGACAACATAGCAGTGTTCCTGACTAATATGCAAACACAGTACTGTAGATACTGGTGCAATCTCTGACACAATAACTACAACAAAAGTATTTGCTTACAGAATCAAAAACTTGACCTAGACCTCTGCTAAGAGTGCACAACTAAGCAAATAATTTCATTCATGATTCTTGTTCCGAAGAGAAATTAATTCTACTAGTTAATTTAATGTTTTCCTAAAATTATCTTTGTTGCCATTCTGCATTTTGTAACTTTATAAAGATGTGAAAATTCTGACATTATCTATAGTGCTTTTGAATACCACAGCTGAGTTAGTACAGAGATAGCTCTCAATCATTTCAAATTAAGTGGGATATTTCTCATGATAATATCCTAATTTACCTCTCTCGTACCTCTCAAAAGATAATACACCAGACAATATATTTGCATTGAGAAGCTGTGTACATTGCTAAAAAAGAGCAGTTATTCAGTGCCACACTTAGAAAAGACTGTGTGGGTTTTATTTCCATAGGGCTGGGTTTGTCTTACTGCAAGGCACGTCGCATTTTCTTCTTAACTGCTTGTACTCCACATTTGATCACTTCAATCTAAGAAAGGCTGTAGTAACCCTGACAAAATAAATCATGCACAAGGATGTTTCCATCAGGTCATCGTTTTTCAATTGAGCCTTCCTGGAATATGATGACTCGTGCCATGTGACGAACTTGTTTGACAAATACCAGACCAGTTTTCGGCCCACAGCTAAGGATACCTGAGAGGCATGCTTCTGTTCATTTTTTAATCTCTGCAGATTGCTCCAAATTTGTGATATATAATTGTGACAACTGGGATATCATGGACAAAAGCAGTGCTCATAAACCAAAGTGGGGAAAAAAACCCCAACCCTAAATTGATACTTGTCATAAGACAAAGCACCACCACAAAATACGAGCTGGTACACACACTCACACAAATACATAAAGGCATTCTGCAAGCAAACACCTACTGCACCATTCTAAACAAAATATTGTGATTCAGCTAAAATAACACCTTGCCTCTCATTAACAGTTTCCCAATTACGGACTTTCAAAATAGAAGAAATATGAGCATAAAAAAAAAATCTTATCAATAGAAGTGTTGACAGCAATACTATTCAAATTATTGGCAGATATATGACTAGATAGATATTTTGATTTTTCTTGGAAAAGCCATTTTTTTTACCTGCAATATATGACTTCCCAAATGTGATTCAAATACTTCAATGGCAAGGGCACTGGGACTTCTCCTGCGCTGGGCACCTATAACTGAATAAAAAACAGTTATGTTGCAAGGTCTGCACATTTAGGTCTCATGCATCCTCATCACTGACATTAACCCCGTAAATGTTTTGCATCTGAATACACCGGTGTTAATTTAAATTTTGCCTTCTATATGGCATATAAATTTGGTAATTTAATATGTAATTTAAGACTCAAATTTGTAGGCTAAAAAAGGAGATTTTTAAAAACCAACCTATCTAAGTGTCCAATGAATCTGGAAATTACTTGTTTGTTCAGATATATCTCAAATCCCTGTAGGCTTACAGTAATGAAAGCATGCAGTATTTAGTGAAAAACACTATTGAAAAAGAGGCTACACATACTGTAAATGTTTTGAAATGTGGGATAAGAACTAAATATTACTTATGAATTAGAAAGTTTATTCCACTAAACAACTGAGAGGTTTATCTGAACATGTTATTATTTGAAACTGAAATGAAATAAACACAGCATTAAAAAGACAACATTTATAAATATATCTAGTATTCAAATCAAAGTTCTCCTCAGTGTAGAGAAGCATTTTAGTACCCCAGATATCCACGTTAGTTGCTGGAATAGGTACTTGAAATTTCAGCGTCTAAATTATATAGTTTAAAAGTACAAAATGACTAATAGGTAGTTTCGGTAGTTATGTTTCGGAGGCAGCAGTGACTAAAAAAAAGGCTGAGAAATCACAAAACTAATATTCTGTTAAACTCTGTATGCCAGGAACACAAAGCCAGAAATTAGGTCTGTATATAACCAAATGTAGCCATCTACTGTAAGCTGAGGCTTCTTGGCCTGGGCTACCTTTCCCACATGAACAGAGAAAGCCAGAGCACAGAAAAGATGGCACAGGGCTGCAGGAAACTCCCTTTCCTGTCTTAGTGACAAAATCAGGCATATCCACAGCAGAGAGAAGAGGCAAAGTTCATTCTGCACCCTTCTAAGGGGTGTACAAAAGCATTTACAGCCCAAGACCCTGATGAGAGACTAATGTCTCTGAAACCATCATAGCACTAGTCCATCTTTACATATTGCTGTCTTTACAGTGTATGATAAGAAAAATGAAATATCAAGGATCTGCTAAAACAATCAGAATGAATGACTGCCATTACTGAACAGGCCAATTTAACATGAATGGAAACAAACCACAGAGCAACAATTTCTAAGTCTTCTATGATACTGGCTGCCAAACATGATATCAGTAGGAAAAGATAAATGCCAAGTAATGATAGTCATATTGACCTGAAAATGTAATATCATTTCTTATTGATGTTTCATATAATTTCCTCGCAGGAAATTCTAAGCTATTGATACTGAGCAAACAGGTGGCTTCATAGCTAATAGATTCAGGCAATAGCTCCTAATTACAAATGGGGACTGCTGTAGAGCTGGTTTTTCTAAGTCCTCCTCTTTTCTCATATTCAAGGACATAGACACTAACACCTTGAAAGAAAACTCTACAAGACTGTATTAGACTGTATTTCTTAGAAAAACTTTATCTTAAATTGTGGGACTAAACAAAATATATAGCACTGTAAAGATTTTCAGTATTCTGATCGTGATTGCTGACAGCATGATGCTTCGTACAGTTATTTCATTTATAATCTATCAGAAACAGCAACAACAAAAAACCAAATTCAGTTTTGGCTCGCTAGACATTTGCTCCATAGTAGTCTCCATAACACCATTGTAAGGACGAAAAAAAGCCCTCAACCTGTAAACCTGCAACCCCTCCCTGAAATCCTTTAGGTCCTTTCATTCTCCCAGCTACACTGTGTCATGTTTTCCACACATTGGCTGAACATACCACCATTTGGAATTTACCTTTCAATTAATTTTCTGTTTCCTGCCCATATCCTTATGTTACCATTTGAAAGTGTATCCATCACATATTGAATCCAATTCTATGGTGTCAATTGCACGGTTTTAGCATTTAAGTATCATAATTTGAATTAAGTGCCTGAAGTCAGTGCAGCCCTCTTTAAAACAGTGTCTTCAACCTTAAATGACATTTACAGGTAAGTTATCAGTCCTTCACAATTGTGACCCTCAGTTCTATACCTCAAATGAAATCACTTTAAGGTGAGTGAGTTAACTAGAAAACAAGAGAGGGTCAAATCTAAGCTTTCAAATTTGTCAGTTAAATCCTCCATCGATGACTGCATACTTGTGGCTAGTATATACATAGACAAATATCTTGTAGTACTTTCATGCCATTCGGTTCACTGACATTTTTATAGCACTAGTACTCAAGACACATAGAATTTATGTGTCTTGCTCTTAGCTAGGTGATGTGGGGTTCTCATGACTTCCTAATTTTACAACCATGATAATAAGTTACACAGAAAACAATTGTGTTTCTGGTAGCCATGCTGCAACTCTTTTTTGATAAATTAATAAATATTAAATATGTACCTTATTTCATGCACTTCCATAACTATCATTCTTCATATTTTGAGGAATGAGACAAGAATATTGAGACAAGGAAAACTTAAATTATTTAATCAGCTGGACTCATTGTCTTATTATTTTACTTACTTAAGCTTTCAAATTTTCTTGATATCTACTTGCAGCAGAAGAAATATGCTATTTTGGGTATATAAGTGCACACCACATTGATACCTTTCAGAAACATGGCAATCTCGCAGTCCAGTCACAGCACAAAACCTCTTACTTGTATTGAATGAATTGTTGGCATGCCAATAGACGAAAGGAAGACACAGACTGAAATGTTTGGATTAAAAAGCAGGCCCAATGTTATTTTATTCTAAAATTTCAAAACATAAACTATAAATACTGAACTGGTTTCCATCACACAAGCCACAGCTAGTCATCTAAATCTCTCAGTCTGTGGATGGAACCATCAGCAGCCACAGCTCAGCCACTCACAGAAAACTTGAAAAGCAAAAGATTTAAGATTTATTTCAAAAAATCTATAAATCAAAGTAGCTCAGCAACCTTCACAGACCTAAAGGTGTGGATGCACATTTTTTTTTTCATGTGGATTCCCTTTTTAAATGCAGACTCTTTACAGAAACAAAATAGTGCAGGCATGAAATAAATTTCTTCTTCTGAGTTACAGGAAGCAGGGGAAATTAGGATGTGGAGAAGGCTGAAGCATTTGTACCAAACTCCAGAAGGAGTCACAATGGAAACAAGTTCCAAACCCAGGTTAAATTCTTCCAAGCTTCTCCTATTTTAGCGGTATGAACAAACATCTCTGAATAGACTTTTTCACACATAGTCATATTTTGTATTGCCTACATTTAGTTGACAACATTTAATGCCTGAATGCACAAATTAATCAAAAAGTTGGTTGAAACAATATTTATACTAAACACTGGCTTTTAATAGTGACAAGAAGATAGAAAGATTGCTTTTGCATGTGGACTTTGTAGTGCTGGAGCAGAAGAATCTGTCTATGAAAATGTTTTACTTTCCATGGCTATGACCTTTACTATCCAAACTGACATGTCTATTCCTGGCATGAGATTATTCCATAAAAGAAGAAAATTCTAACTGTTCACTAGTTCCTCTTTAAAATTCCTCCCTCAATGACTAATCTGGCTATGCATGAGGTGAAGGAAGAGCCACCTCCCTTTCAGAGTGTCTTGGGGGCAGTCTAAGCATGCTTAATGCAACCTCAAGAGCATTTGCAATTGTGCTACAAAAAGTGGGAAACCGTGGAAAAGAAAAACATAGACTACCTAACGAAGATTTCTGTGCATCCTGAAAAGGAAGGACTTCCTCTTAAACACAGCCCTAAGGTGTGGGAGTACAGACCAAAGACTGATGTTCACTATGCCTTTCTACTGGTGAAGACAGAGTTCTAATAAAGCACAAGCAGTATTCTTTGATCACTAGGAATGGAAGAACAGCACATGAGCACAATTATCAGCTTCCCCTAAAAAACTCCTGTGAGACTTTGCATGACATCCCTCAACATAAACTACTTTTGTGGAAAGTTTTGGAAAATTCAAACAAAGAGTTTTAAAATTCTGTTGCTTTAATAATAGTTTAAAAACTAAACTGAACTTAAAAAATCTTTTCCCTTAACCTTTATTTCTTCTATAAGCTTTTTCTCAATTAGCCTCAAACTCCCTATTTTTTTTTTAAATTGTGTTAATTTTTCTAAGAACAACTTTTTGTACCCTTGGAAGCAGAGGTGGACTTAGGGCCACTGCACTGCAACCTTTTAGGCAACCTGATGTCTGAAGAATTATAAAAAAATAGAGGTCATCTTGAAGAGCTCTAATTATGACTGCCAATAAAGTCAGACTTTAATTAGCAAAGACTGAACAGATCTACATAAATATGAATGTGTATAAACACCCCACCAAAAAAAAGAAAATTACCAGCTTTATTCACAAAATATGTAACCATATCAGGCTAATTGCACAGCAGCTTCACATAGGGTTGGCTAATATTTTTCTCCATAGGTATCAACAAAATACATGATAATGTCAGATGAGAGAGCATAAGAAGCAGAGTGGTCTGATGATTGTATGTGCAAAACAGTTCCCAGCATGAATGTGGCTATAATCTTTTAAATATTCTTTCCCAGAATATAACTTTTTTTTGTTGTTTTGGAGTAGAAAGAAAGATCTATTGAAACAACAATACAATTTCTAACATATTTTCCTTGGCGTAGATTCTAGATGAAAATGTATCTCTTGTGATTTCTATGAACAACTCCAAATGTTCATGAAAGAAAATGGAGGTGAATTTGGCAATCAAAGTGGTTTGGAAGAGGTGCAATGTCATCTTGAAATATTGGGGCTTTCTGATGAGACATAATGAGTAATTTGAAAATTTTTAAAAGCTGTGTTTTAGAAAAGACAGAGACACTGACTACAGGGCTGAGCTGAACAACAGACGATTCAATCTCAGGGAAGGATGAAGTGTAATCAACATTAGCCTCCAGTATTTCTGCATGCTAGCATTCACAGAAGCTTTTAAAAAAAAATTACTCCATGTTTAATACCTTTTGATGAATATTTTTTCCCATTGATTGTTCCTTGCTATGCCATTTAAGACTGATTATAAGTTTTGAAAGAAATCTCCAGTAAGAGAGAATCCCTCCGCCTAGAAGTTGAGGACATCTGGTATACAAGATGTGTATTCAAATGCTGATCTAAAGTGAGATAAGAGATGAACAGCATGATGTAAGCAGAGGTGTCACCCTCTGATTTGGAAAGGGTATCCAAAGAAATTAAATTATGTCACCAGTTACCTCACTGTAAGCCATCATATGATCCAAAATTTAGGTCTCTTATCCACATTCACAGATGGGAAGAAGAAATAAATCTTAGATGGAGCTGCAACATATGTGGAAAGGTATTTTATCTTGGTTTAGTAAAGCTATGGGAATCATTAACACCGTGCCATTACCAAAGAAGTATCACAGCAATAAAGTATCAGAACAAATTTGTCACAAAGGGCTACATGTAAGATGTATAATGCAATATATGATAATCAACTTGCAAAGCTAACAATAGCACTTCGAATCTATATTTTTGTGTACAAGAATGCCTCAGATTCTACATATCCGTCTTCTGTTCACTGGTAAAGAGCATGAATTCATTACTGGGTAATCCATGGCTGAGAAAGTAAACCTAAACTTTCCATGGAATAGCCTATTATTTGTCAAGAATGTACTGGTTAATTAATGAATCTATTATGCAACACAATTACAGGTGTGCTTTATTATTTTCAGTAGTTCATCTTTGAAAAAGCTCCAGAAATTAAAATAATTTTTAGCAAAACTTGCTTTTCAAATTCAAGCTGCTTAATACTTTTAGACTTCCTTTTAATAGCTTTTTTAGTTTCAATAACCTAAATTGATCACATTGAAATGTTGTCAAAAAGCAGAAGTTATTATATTAGTTGAATATTAATTGTTAATTGAACTGGAACCATTGGATTTGAAGACATGTCTTTCCCTTGAGAAACATTCAAAATTAATGGAAAAAAGAAGCAAGATAAGTGACTGTCATAGTGTAAGTTTTTGTCTGTTTTAGGAGCCTGTTCCTTTTCCAATTACCTTCATTTGGTTTATAGGTCTGCTCCTTCCCACAGGATTTGTTCTTTAGGGGGTGGGGGTAGGGTGGTTGGGAGGAGTAGACAAAGTTTCTTAAGTCATAAATATCTCTTTTTTTCCCTCCTTTTTGAAATTAAAATTAGAAACTCCAACAATGAAATAAGTATATTTTGTGTTCTCTCCTTGATAACTAGCACTGTTTCTTCATTAGCACATGTACATTTAAGAGTTTACTTCACAGATTTTTTTTTTTTCTGTTCACTGTAAAGGATGAAATCTTTGCTGTGCAAGAATTTCCAGTCATCTAAGCAAAGAGAGTTCTCCATCTGTGGCTGGGGGCAGGAGCACTGGCCTTTCTCCCACACTGTAGTAGTTACTATAGGAACTATTGTGCCTCCTTCAAAAGGGCTACAGACAGGGTGATTAAAATTCTTCACGGGAGAACCCCCACTCTTCTCCCTGACAATGAAATTCTTCAGGGAGAGGGCTAAGCCTCCAGTTCAAGAATGGCAGCACCTGAGGGAGTGATGTGGCAGACGGAATCACCCCTGCTTTAAATTGAAGCACAGGGCAAAAATTACAAGGGCCCATACTCCCGCATTCATTTTATTCCCCTCCCCTGAAATTCAGGAACATTGGCAAGAACTAGTGAGAAACAAGAGAAGGAATGAATAACTTCATACACTCTCCAACATGTTGAGGACAATGCAGAAAGCAAAAAACAAATACTTTCAATTCAAATCAATAACAGGACAAGAAAAATAATTAAAGTGAGATAGAAGCTTCCCAGGAAATCCATCTGCTGTAAATAGATTTGGAAAAAGTCTACAGAAGTATGGAAGAGAAAAAGATAAAGTAGAGACAGATGGGTAAGGCAAGGGAGAGGGACACACAAAGGTGGAGTGAATCAAGGGCTTAAAAACCTAGAAATTTATCAGTCCTTTAGATAAATGTCCACTCCGAGAGATTTGGCTCTACCAGCAGAAAAAATGCATAAACATTACAATTGCATGAAGAAATGAGTGATGAGTCTGGATTACTTACTCAGATATCACAGTAAGACCCTTACTGGAATAATAGTTCTATTGTCTTATTTTTAAACCAGTATCAAAATTCCTCTGAAAAAGAAAACTGCTGCCACCTCTTTACAGCTCCAATGCTACAGAGATGGCTAGTGTCACTGGTTCTGTTCTCAGGAGGAGGACAGGGTATTAACATCAAGTCAGAACAGTGTTATATAGTGTCAGACTATACTTGCTGGTAAAACTAAGAGGCCTACATCTGTTGTCTTGCTTTTTTTTTTCCAGTCTGATCCCAAAGGTTCATGTTATGACATTTGTAACATCTGCTACAAATGCGGAGGTAAGTCAGGCACAACCTTATTACTTCCAATCTAACGCTCCATCCATCCACAGGGCTTTCATATGCCACTAGTATGTCAAGGCGACCAAAAAGCTGTTCTATCTACATGAGGCAAGGTGTAATGTATTTCTGAAAGTCAAGAAGAAATCCTGCTTTGTTATGTCTCCCCTTCTTTTGTTATCTTAAATTTTGGCAATGTTATTTCAGAATATTCTGCGAAAAAAACAGCAAGCTGCTCCTACTCAGAGCCAATACAATTGCCTTTTTATGCCTTAGACAGTGGTGTGTTGAAAATTGGCAAGCTGTAATTCACATCCTTCCCTGTTTTCACTAACACTGAAACATATCCAAATTCCCCTACCAGACCCTTCTATACTGAGGTCTGCTTTCTTGCACATCCCCCTTTTCCTGCCATACTTCTCCCACGATTTGATGGGCTCACTGCAACATTTTACTGACAAACTTAACTTTTTTCAGTGCTCAGTGGTAAAATGCAACTCCTGATAGACAAAAAAAATTTATTTCACCTGTGGTAACAAAAAAAGTAAATGAATAAGGAAAACAATAAGATGCTTTATAACTAGGATTCTTTCTATTAGCTTCTATCTATTTCTTTCTATGAACTTTTATTCTATCTATGAACCTCTATTGTTATACCCACAGTATTTGAAGGTTCCAATATTCCACTGTTAGTGGGCTAGCGTACTGTATGCTGTGAGGATTCTGCTATCCCTGCCAAGTATCTACACAGGAAGCCAACCATTTGCTATATGGCTAAAATCACCCACTAAAGAAATTCCTTGAGAAATACATAGAGCCTCTTCTGACAGCAAGTGGATCATAATTTTAGAAACAAACAGCTTTAGATATTAGTGAACTAAGTAATATGTTCCACACTCAGTATCATACACTAAAAACAAGACAAATTTCACGTTTGATAGAAGTATTTTAAACTCATTACAGGGGCTGCAGAACACTACATATGTTCTGTGCAAGTGAGAAAGAAAACCCAATGCCTGATGACATAAACTGTTGTGGGTCTTGATCACCTGCACTTCTGCCATACTCACTTTTTTCTGTTTTACTTTTTCACTTCCTCTCTAAGTAAAAGAAACCCCCATACACATACCCAGCTAAGAAAAACACTGCAAAAAACCCAGATCTCCTTATGTTAAATGAACATCAAAATTTGAAAGTATATCAAATATTGCTGTTGGCAAATGTAGGAGCCACATCCACTGCTGGAATATAAAATCCAGCTAGGATATAACCAGACAATTACTGACTAATGCATCTAATTATTCTACCAAAGTGACATACTGAAATGAAACCAAATGCTTAAAGTTCTTTCTCATTCTAAGGTGACTTTAGAGCTTTACTACTTCTAGACTTGGCTTTATGACTGACACATGTAGGTGCTGGATTTGCTTGTAGATTTTTTTTCCTTTTTGTGATGTAGTCAGAAAAGATTTAATGAAGATTCATAAATTAAATGAGACTGCATACAAGTCTGAAATCAATCTACAATTTTAGGGAAGAAATCTTTATCAGCTGCCAAAAGTGAACCGTATAATTAACTGAGGATTCTGGTAAGAACCAACTGTGCCACTAGTCAATTATTTTTACTTGTCTTCCAGCTGCGGCTTCTGTCTGTTCATAAGAGAGACTGTAAGAAAATGCAACTATAGAGAATTTGGTGATTTCAAAAAATAACTGAAAAAATTTAAGGAGATTACCAAGACCATCTGTAGTAGAACCAGAACAAGTTTTTAAAGTCTATTGCAAAAAGTTCTCCATTTCTCACTAGAAATTTTCATCAAGAATTCTTATAAGAACTAAAATAGCATTTCAGAATTGCTGAGGATTGAAAAATGACCACACATAGGCTGCAATGGAAATCCCCAAGTCCTAATGAAGCAGACCTCAGAGGAAGTAGAATGACACTTTAGAATACTGGTTAAGTCATGACAACTGGGAGATGGGACTGCTTCTTTTCAAAAGCACTGCTGCTTGTTCAAAAAAAAAAAAAAAAAAAAAGTTGATCCAAAGGCCCTTGGGAAAGATTTCCCAGCACTTTGGATTGTATTCTTAATACATATGCATACAAGTGCACTACTACTTTTCATAATCTGTTTCAGCAGTTTTTTAAGGAAACAGAATCTCTTGGAAACCCCAATGACTAGCAAGAAGAATAGTTAAATCTTTACTAGAAATATGATGCAGTCTTTAAGTCTTTGCCAAGCTTAAAAGAATTCGTACAGTTCATACTGAATGAACTTGGAATAAATTAGAAATAAGTTAACATGTTAACATTATTATCAGCTCCAGCACAAGGTGTTTCCCCCTTCATTTTCTGAATGATCTTTTTAAATAGTCATGTGAGAAAAGTCCAGTTTCCTTTGCCTTTGAAGAGTGCCTAACAGGGAAATATAAGAGATGTTTAATCAGAAGACAGAATAGTAATGGAAGTGAGAGCTTAGTAGTGAGAAAACAGGAAGCAAATTCTACAGCCAAGGAGACGTGTGTAGACACAGCATTCACTTCATCAGAGTTGCATTCATTAGCATCAGGAATTAATTCAGCTCAAGGTTCTTTCTGCAGTGAGGGAAAACATTTATTTGATTATATCATAGCTAAGATTCACACTTACTACCTGGTTATAAGAGTAAAAGCAAGGCTTTCAGCATTAAAAATGTATCTTGAACATGTTAAACACAAAAGTTCAGGGCGTTATTGTAGCCAGATATTTGAGTATTCTTTAGCAAGTGAACTTAAAGGCATCAGAATTCATTCCCCACACAGTACTTGAATTAGACTTGGACACAGATGGTTACCTTGACTTTGGGAGCAAAGTTTTGTTTTGCAAGATAACACTGCCTTTAAACCAGCTCTTTTGCACTTTCTATTAGTGCTGATAAACATTTTTTTCTTTTTTCTTAAGAATTTTACAATTATACTGATAATGTATTACATTTGCTTAGTTTAAGAATTACTTCATTACACATACCCAAACCTAATATAATACAAGTATGCATTTGCTATAAAGATAAAAATTTTCTTGATACAATAATTCAACAATCTGTGAGCTGAGATTTTGCTGAAATAACATCCTTTAAATTCCGCTTGTATTTTACTCCTTTTCAAAATCACCTTTTAATTCTTAAACATATTTCTTGTGCTTAGTCCCTCTGAAGAACTAGACTTACACAGCTATGTAATTTTTAGATCAAGCTCATTAATTTAATAGACAAAATTATTTTTCTTGAAGTATGATAAGAAACTAAAATACAGAGTTGAATGAAGACTGCTCAAACTCAACACAGAACACACTTTTTCAGTCACCCACAATCTTTATACATCCTGCAGAAAAACTAATGAGTAATGCCTGATAATGTTTATCTACTTTTCTTGTTTCTTTTAGCAACCTCCTGAAAGGCAGTTTGAATCCTGACATTTTTTGTTATGAATATGATAGCTTAAGGGTGTTTGGATTATCTTACATTGCCTGCTGTAAATCAAAAATCACCTTATTTTGTTAATAATACCTGCAAATCTGAGGAATTTGCTTGTAGAAAAAAGATTCCACTCAACAATGTTGTATTAGAACAAGTCAGAAATGCAGCAAGTTGTCTGTGCATAGTAACAAAAGTCTTTCAATGCAAAGGCTTTGCCTTGCAAATGCAATATTATTACAAGGTATATTCTACTTCTCTCTACAAATAGGATGGAGGAAAATAACTATTGAGTAAAACTGTCCCAAATATTTCAAAAGTATGACTGAAAAAATCTGTTTCAAAATTTTCTGAGAATAATTCTGTCATAATATTGAGTCTATCTTCTACAGGAGAGGAGGGATCTGAGGAATGAAGAGGCACCTACATGGCTGGAAGAGGAAAAGACACACTGCTGTGACAGCTCATGGACAAATGGCTTCCGAAGAGAAAGGCTTACTTTGGTGAATGATGGCTTCAGAAGAAAAGTTATGACTAAAAGGAAAAGTGAAAGGCAGAAACAGACTGAATATCAAAACACTTGTAATAAAGGAAATAATATTTTAAAGAATACGAACTAAACTAAGAATTAGGGATAATCAAAACATAATTTTAAAGCTGTATCTAGCTTATGTTCACCAATTAGTTGACACTTACTATGACCACTTGATTATCTCTAACCAGAGCTAACCAGGCAAGAGGGACTCAACAGCTCTGGTTACATACACAACACAGGTGTTGCTAATTCATTTGTTTTGTGAGGTCCAAATATTCTTTTGACCTACCGGCACATAATACTTTGAGCTGAGATAAGGGTATGTCTTTATAGTGAAATGAAGGCAAACGTGGACTAGCTGTAAATGGATTATTGTGGCCACTGATAAGGTCTAGCTGTGTTAAAATGCATGAAACTTTCTCAAGAAGGAAGATAAAGTAACTTTCTCATCCGTGTTTTACCACAGCTGGGTGGCTTCCAGTCTCTAAACTAGCATGTGCTGCTGTGTAAACATGTTGTGTCTAAAGAAGATTTTTTTATCCCTAATTAACTTGTTAATAGTTAATGAACAAAAACCCAACGTACAAGAAAAATTTCTGGAAAGGTCTGAGCACACTCTTTCTCCATCTCATTTTTTCCACTTTTATGCTACCTCAAGTCGTCTTTTCTTTTCGCACTTTTCTTTTTCCTTCCCTTGATTTTCTTATTTCACACCAGCTTACTTGAATTGGCACTTCCAACCACACACATTTCTTATGGGAAGGAAGTTCATTATGATCAGAGGACCCAAAGCTGTGTTGTGGGAGGTGAAATGGATCACTTTCTCAGGCATCTGAAACTCCAGAAGGCAATGTAGCTGCGAATGAAAATACTGAAGTGGATACTTATTAAGTTGAAATAGCCAAACAATTTTAATTTACTCAGTAAACACAAACTCCCATCCCCAAACACTTGGATGCTATTCCAAAGAGCCCTATCTGGGGGCTAATTAAAAAAAATATCAAAGTTCAAATCACAGCCTAGAGAAGCTACTATTCACTCCGCTGAAGATTCAAGAACGTAGCATCAAAGGGGACATAACCTCTTGTCTGTTTGTTAATGATAGTGGAGCTCCAAAGTGTTGCAACCTGCCCTTATTTTCAGGTTAACCACCCAAAAAACAATAATTTACCTGCAGTGGGGCAAGCAATATATTTAAACTCTTCCTCAAATAGCGCTTACTAGAAAGGAAAATGAATTTATACTACTCCATGTATCATCAAAGATCAACAAATCAAGTGTCATAATACAATTCACAATATCAGCTTTTAAATTCTATTTCCTTAGAATTCATATAATTAATGCAGGATAGGCATAAAAATTGATGAAAATATAATATCTCCCACTAATTTTTTAATTTGGTTACTATGTTTTATTGTATCATGCTGACAATAATTAGAGTTTGGACTCAACATAGGAGTGTATTTTTGTCTATTGGTAAACTCCAGATAAAATTTCCAGAAAGTCTACAGTGGTTTACTTTCATCAATCAGAAAATACACCCAGACATTTTTATGATGTCCATAGATCACACTATTATGACAAAATGTCATCTTATGAGTTGCAGCTCTCTTCACAGTGTGATACCAAATCCACAAGCCAGCCATGGCACTAGCTTGTGGACAAAACCATCCACCAATTTTTCCATAGAACCATAGAATAGTTTGGGTTGGAATGGTCCATCAAAGATAATTCAGTGCATATCCCCTGCTATGGAGAGGACCTGCAAGGGGCAGGACCACCCCTCCCTAGATCAGGTTGCACAAATCCCTGTTCAACTTTGAACACTTCCTGTTATGGATTTATGCACCTTTGCAACTACAACAGGCTCCACATTAGGATCCCACAAAAAGTCCAAGTAAAGGTTCCCAATTTCTTTTTTTTAATTAGTTCTCAGGTTACAGCTTGAGCTTAGCACTACTAATGCTAAGACTAATCTGAGAGAAGAATACAGTTAATCAAACTCCTTCTATGACAATCCTGTCACTACAGGCACGGTAAAAAAAATCTTCTCCTATCTTTTTTATAAACTCCCATTATTGAAAGGCTGCAAGAAGGTCTCACAGAGCTTTTTCTTCTTCTTCAGGCTG
This sequence comes from Agelaius phoeniceus, assembly GCF_051311805.1. Lineage (NCBI taxonomy): Eukaryota > Metazoa > Chordata > Aves > Passeriformes > Icteridae > Agelaius > Agelaius phoeniceus. The sequence goes on along the minus strand of NC_135270.1, from coordinate 38,143,545 downwards.
AGCCACCTCAAATTTGTCAGTCTTTTATTCACAGGATATTTTTCACGGCCTTCCTCTGGACCCACTCCAACAGGTCAATGTCTTTTTTGTGCTGGGGACAAAAAAGAACAGAGCTAGTTGCAAAACTCCAGGTGGGGTCTCATGAGAGCCAGGATGGAGTAGGAAGATAACCTCTTGATCTTTTGCCATGCTCCTTCTGATGCAGCACAGGATATGACTGGCTTTCTGGGCTGCAAGTGCCCCTTGCTGATTTACACCAAACTTTTCATCCACCACTACCCCTAAGGCCTTTGCAGGCTTCTTTCCAATCCATTCCTCCAATATGTACTGACACTGGGAATTTTTGTAGCCCAGGTGCAGGACCATGGGTTTGGCTTTGCTGAACTTCATGAGGTTCCTATTGTCCCATTCATCAGCATTTATTCTTATTTCTTCCTCTAGAATCACATGAATTATGGGAAGTGGCATCAGAGCACCACTTCAAATAACATTGCAGAGGCAAGATGCTTAATTTGGACATTCTTGCCTGTAATCATCAACAGACAAGAGACCAAATACCAGCACTTGCTAGTCATACACTTTTGCATCTGTTAACTATCCAGTCTGAAACTACTTTCTTACTCATTTCATGCCAGCTCTTATATGATACTCCCAGTTAATATCAAACTGCATTAAATTTACAAAAACTACTGTCTGGCATCAAGCCTTTTTGTCAACTCCTGAAAATATTTAAACTGATTTATTGTTTCTGAATTTTGTCCTTCAGTTTCCTGAATTTAAATTATTTAGCTTTATGAGTTTAAAGTATGAAACATAAAAGGGCCATTGGAGATGACTTAATACAACACATTTTCTCTAATCACTCCCAAAAAGTAAATACATATTTGAAAACTATTTTCCGAAAACTGTGACTGAAGTGGACCTTTGACAATGCCCACAATATATCCTACCTCAATCCAAAAAACATTGTTTCATTTTAAATTTAAACATGCTGGTAAACTAACCCAAATATTTTAAATACTGAAGCAAGAAAGGAGGATATTTTAAATAGTGTGCAGAGTAGGTGCCTATTCAAGTTCAAGGAAAATCATTAAATCTCTCCTTTCTCTGAATTGCTCAGCCAATAAAGGATGCTCTTAGAAGAGAAATATGATATGGGCTTTTCTAGCATTTGAAGTACTTTTGCTCCCACACCATTTTATAAAGGAGCTATTCAATGAAAGTGAGTTTTGATTCTATGTTTCATATTGCGGTACTGCACATAATTGCGTGTTCAATAACTTGTCATAATACAAAATTACCAAAAATAATAAATGATTAACAGTTCTAAAAATATCCTGCTATAGATGAAGGTTAGCAGAGAGAATGAGCTTTATTTGCATTTAAAGTTAGAACAATGTTGGTGGTATTTAATGTTTCCTAACATGTAGAAATTTCTTGTTCCACTCTTTGTCAAATAATAATCCTCTTAGTCAATAAAAAGAGGGCTGCCATGTCAGTTTAAAACTTGAGACACAAAACTCCCCTTGGCACCACTTCCCAGAGTGATTCCAAAATTAAAATGCACTAACTCAGATACGCCCAGCCACATAATAGTATAGATGTAAAGGTCTACATAAACAGAGGAAGACCCTGGAAACATCCCCTAAAGCCTTCTGTCCACCCTATTCTGCAAGCATGATTGACTGTGTCATGTTTATTGTTAGCCCATCTGGACAACAGGTGCAGTACTTAATGGCCACAGTGTACTTGATTATTGACTAGTGAATATTTCTGCACAACACAATAGGCCACAGAATGACCCTCAGAAACAGACAGACTTCCTACCCATTTCTACATTCAAAACCTCTCAAAATAAAAGGGAAGAGTTTTTACTCTATCTGGAAGTTTAGTATAGAGCTTAAACATACAACCCACACTTGTCAAATACTTAGTTTGCCAGGCTTGTACAGGGTCAATTTAAGGAATTAAAAAAAAAAAAAAGTGTATGAATTTCAAGCTTGGGGACCTCTAATTACTTCATGCTTCAAGTTTAACTATAAAACATAGATGAATTGCTGCACTAAAACCACAGAAGATCCTCCACATGATCTGTGCCAATGTATCTAAAGCTCAGTGAAGCTGATCCCAGGGAGACTTTTCCACTAAGTCCTCAGAGAACTCATTTTGGACCCGTTTCTAATGAGTATATAAAGGATTACTTGGATATTTTGGTAAAGCTACCCAATAAATTAGTCAATCTCAAATTTTATTAGCCACAAAGCATTACAGTGGTCATATAGCTGAAGAACACTGAGGGAATTGAAGGCATATTAGTCATTTATTTAGGCAGATACCAGAGATCAGTACTCAGTACAGGATGTTAGTTGTAACATTAAGGTAATTGGCTAATAGTTGCAGAAGTCCTTAAACAGTTTTTTATACTGAGAGGTGTGACCCCTTCTTGAACCAATTTATGTAAACCCAGGGGGAGTCCTAAACTTATTCCAGTTTCATGAATGCATGGTCTGGATTAAGAAACCAAAAGCAAGAAGAATATGCATAAAACCAACTGTGTAAACAAAACACCTAAAATTTACATGCTGTCAGCTTGAAAACTTTCTGTTTAACAAATTACTTGAGATAATAAATGTTTAAAATAAATTTAACAATTTGGTATTAAAAACATTCATATTTCATGCAGTGCATAATTCAGGGCTGCAGTTTTTTTCTTCTCAACCCTACCTTTGGCTATTTATCTAGTTGCAAACTTTTATAGATGTGAAATATTTTAAGAAGACCTTTGGAAATGGCCTGAGGTAATTTCAAACTTAACAGACCCTGTCCCACCAGAGCTCATTACAGTGCATTTTATAACAAAGTACCCTCTACTTAATTTTCAGAGCTTAGCCAAGCGTACTAGAAATGCAGCTGCATTAAGTACAATTAATGGTATAATAAAAGCTGTGGAGGGCTGTTTAAGACCCAAGAACCAGCATTAAACAGGGCATCCATGTTCTCCAACAGTCAGTGATGTGTCAAAGTTCCAGAAGTGTGAGATTGCCACTTCTAGGGAAGGGAAAAATAAGGAAACAGCATGTGCTTTTGGGAAAAAAAAAAAAATCTTGTCCTTCAACAATCCCAAAAGTTAGACTAAAGGAGGATTAAAAAAATATTCCCTCCAGTTATGCCACTAGCATCCCCCTCTATCTTTGAGCAGGAGTCCAAAACAATAAACTCATATTCCCACCAGCAAAAAAACCAAGCAAATTCAAAAAAGTGAGAATAATGATAAGTGACTCATAATACACAGAATGATCTGGTTTCTTTACCAACAAAGTTTACTTTTAAATGACAGAAAGGAAAAAGAAAGAATGCTTTTTTTTGCGACAGGAAATAATATTTTATTTTAAATAAAAATATTTTATTTAAAATAAAACAAGTCACATCACAACTGGAATGTTGATTATAAAAGCTCTGCCACTGTTAAGTACTGTTAAGTATGGAATTACTTTGGTAACTAAGTTATCATTCCTGGGAATTAAGTTCATTCGTATTTGAAACTAAAGAAGAAACACTATGCTTGAGACGGAAGACACCCAACATCTCCTAACTAATTTCTGATAGAAGTCAACTGATCTCTCACAAAGACTAATATCTTTTTTGCTTGTTTGTTTCTACTCTTGAACCTTATTTTCATGTATTTCACTCAGTTATTTACTTTGGCAGAAAAGATCAGTTAATTCATATGAGTGGGCCTTCTGATTCACAGACAGTAAGTGGCTTACAACCTGGCTTTATGGCAAAATTTAAATACACAAAAGCCCTTGATTGTGCATGGTCTGCAGATATAGCAATTCATTTCATACACACTGAATATAAAAAAATCCTTTCATGAGTGCTGAAGGTAGAAAAAAGTTATGATTTTGTGCTCTGCACAAGAATAACAGATTTCTAAATTGTGAAATAAAAACAATTTCCAATTCTCAGTGCATAAGTACTGTCAATACAAAACCAATAAGAAAACCCTCAGAACTTCAATGTAACTTCTCCCAAAAATGGACAAACGAAGTAAGACCAGATTTTGTTTTACACGTCCCTTTTCTAGTAAAAAATACTCACTAACCATATATTGCTTATCTTTAAAGTTGATTTCAGGTGTTATGACACAGAGATAACAAACAAACAAAAAACCTCCTACACCTGTTTGTGGACTAGACTGCTGGAAATTTCCAAGCCAATTCTGACTGAAAACCCTATATATGGACTTGGAAATAATCAACAGTGTGTAGAAAGATAAAACCTACTTTGGCAGTAGATCCCATTACTCTCAGAAATACGTAGGAAAAATAAAACACATGCATTTTTCCTGCTCACCAAGCATATGAATACATCAATTCCTGATGTTCTAGCTATCCAGTGCTATATTATGAGTTCTGGAAACATTTCAATCTATCAAGTGTTCTCTCTTTCCTGTCCCCTCTGTTTGCTGAACATCATATATAGGGGCTGTTCCTCCAACAAGTCTGTTTTGCTGCTGACTTCTGATCTTATTATTTACAGCATTCTGCTGCCTCTCTCATTCTTCACAGTAACAAAATTCTACAACCCTCACTTCAGTATCACAAGAAAGTAACTTCATTTATACAGGCTTAAGTAGATTGCAGAGAATAGATGATCATGTTATTTCAGTGGCTTATTTAACTGACACTCAAATTTCCTACTACTCTTCATGATCACACAGCACAGAATGTATCTTTTTACATTGTATTTACATATCCTATGATGTAATTTAGAAAAAAATGTTAGCTACTGCTCAGTAAAACACTATAATTACTGTTGAAATAACCACAGTGGTGTGGACTGTGTTGACAAAATAATAAGAACAAAGCCTAGGAAATGTAAGCATTAGTATTAAATTTTATATAAAGACTTATAACTAAAACTAAAACAGTGGGACTAGAAATGTATCTAAGGTAAGGAGTTTCTACCTCTGCCATTAAATCAAGTAATGATGATTTAATTTGTCGAAAGATACATTAAACACATCACATCTTGCTGTTACCAGGAAAGCAATAACAACAAATAAAAGTGATTCTCTGGGAAATTATTTCGTGTAAGCAAACTATTGAAGAAAATTCAAAAATACAAAGAAAGAAATCTCTCCATAATCTCATTTCAGATTGAAGATATCATGGTGCACTAAGTAAATCAAAACAGCTCGCAAGATGGAAGGTGTAGAATTTGAAGGCCTATAGCTAGTGACAACCACAAAAAAGCTAGAGGGAAGGCCAGATAACTCAGTTTCCCTTTGTAAACCTGAGCAGTTAGGTCTCACAGAGCACTTGCAGGTAGAATAATAGAACAATTTACCAAGGAAGAAAAAACAGGCATTTAAAAATACAAGACATGAAAGAAAGAACTGCAATTATTTTCTGAGAAGAAAGGGAAACATTTTTTAAGTGAGACAGCAAGGATTCCTACTACAATGTTCATAAACTGAAGGAAAGTAGATGTTGAAAGAAACGAGGAACTGGTGACATGGCAGAAACTTTTTATACCAAGCTGGACTTTGAGTTGAGCTCACATTTCTAGTTGAAGACTTTGACACAAGTTGGTGGTCTCAGACCAACTCTCGGCAGACAAGCATATATCAACTGCAGGGTGCTCTACACTGATTCCTGTCACAAGGCAAGGAAAACTGATCAGTCTTAGGAGTCAAACTCTGGAATGTACTGATACTTCATTGCCAGGTTTGAACATCTCTCTGAAACAATGGAGAAAAGAGCTTTTTAGAACTGTCTGTTCTGATTCTACACCTTTTTTTCCCTTGTAAAAGGTAGCTAGCTGTAAGGAGAAGTTTACAGTTTGTCATGTTGTAAGAAGTAAAACAAAATAGCCTGGAATAAGATGCAAATATTTTCAGATTGGCTGAATGACAAGGTGCCAGGAGGCTAACAAGCATGTTGAAAAATCTAAGTCAGTAGGTGTGTATTTACCAGAAGCTGAATGTGGTCTCTCCACCTCTTCTTTCTTGTCTTTATCTCCTCCCCATTAAGACTGTTTTGAAAAGTTTGTGTGTGCCTGGTCACGGCTGGGGAGGTGAATACAAACTTCACTGAAATGCCAAATGATTTATGCAAATTTCCACATAAGCTCACAACCACACAATCCCCCCCAAAAAACAAAACAAAACTAAAAATTGGTACAACCAAACCCCAGAAACAAACAGTCAAAGAAACCCTACACAAACCTGGATGCCAAATCACTTGAAAAACTTATTGAGGGAAGATATAGATTTGATCACCATGTGGGGTGGGTCACTAACAGCAGAGATCTTATCCAACTTCAATGCAAAATAAATGTTGGCACAGAAACAAAAATTTCAGGGTTGAAACTAAAAATAAAAAATAATAAAAAAATTAGAATGAATGAAAATATGTTCCAGGCTTAAGATGGATAATATCATCTCAAATGATCTCAATATGCTTAATACAATGATGATCACTACACCGAGCACTGGGAACCAGGTCATGGCAAAGAATAAAAGAAAATTGTATTAATCGCAATCTCCAAAGGCAGGCCATAAAAGCCATATCACACACACTGAAAAATAATTCATTAAACTATATCCCAGCTGGAAGTAGTGAAAAACAAACAGAATAAAAAGACACTAAGCAGCAGGGAGAAATAAACTTTATGGAACTGTCAAAGCATGAACAATAGGAGGGAGAAAAAGAGAAAGAAACAATAAATGTGCTTGGTTTATTGGTAAAATAGCCACATTAGGACAGACATGAGAATTAAATTTAAAGCAAAACCTGAGAATGCCAAGGCTGAAGTATCAAAATTATCCTATTGCAGTTCAGGACATCCAGTACTTGCAAATTGCAGCTTGGCAGTATCTCGCAATGAGAGAAACATCACTAAATGCTAATCACTCATGGAACATCAGGCACATCTCTTATGTAGCCCAAGATGAAGTGAAAGTGAAAATGTCCACATTTCAGGACTGATTGACAAAGCAAAAGTATGCATAGCCCTTATAGGGGAAACAGAACACTTTTTCAGCTAGCTTGTCTCTCAGTTTGATTTAGTGATGAAAAGCAGTACTTTGCATAAACATTTCCAAGAGCCCTTTTGTAATGTTACATACCTCTTTCTATTTTTTTTCTTTTTGAGGAACAGATGGGAGAAGGGAACACTATAGTAATGCATTCAATTGTATAATAGAATTAAAAATAAGGAAAAATACCACAAAATATTTTCTGTTTAAAGAAATTAATACCAGCCACTTTGAGTCTTTGTTAGCAAAGTTTAAATATTTTTTCTCCACTTTTGGCTTTGTCAGTTTTTTGCACCCCAAAAGCATCATTTACAATAATTGTCAGCCACAGATTTTACAGGCTTCATCTGGAGCTGTGTTTTATCAGAACAGATGAATATGTGGCCCAAAGTATATGGGCAAAGAGGCATCCAAAGCCACTGGCAACTTTTGAAAATTTCAGCCCATCTACCAGGTCCTGCTGCAACTGATCATCTTTATAAGCAGAGATGCCAGTGTGTACATATGTGTGTATATATAGATACACATAAGCAATGTACAAATGGTAGTGCACTGTAAATGTAAATTATGTCAATCTTTCCATTTGATCCTGAGTTAATTAATTTTTTTTATATGCACTGAATACCACAGAAGGATGAAGAATTTTTCAGATGAGCCAGACGGATTATAGGTGCCTAGCTTTTTTTTAAAACACAGAGGAAGCTGAGGCCCCAGATTGCTTTGGATTCTTTCATGTCACTGTTACAAAGTATTAAATCCATTATATTTGAACATAATTCATCCACCAGTCATTGACACATGACAAAACAGACCTTAAACTATGAATTACTGACTTTACTGAATGAAAGCATGTTTTTTCAATTAAAAAAATGCTGTATAGCCCGGATACGGTTTTATGAAGACTCAGTAAGGATCCATGGTAAATGTTCTCACATAAGACATTAAGCATCTGCAAATGCCAAAGTCTTGGATGGTAATTCTTTCTCTCTCTCTTTTTCCCCTTTGACACCCTGAATCCCTACTCCATGTTATGGACTAAAAACCTGGAAATTATATCTTTGTAAAGCAAGACTGTTTTTCAGCTAGAGGAATGAATAAAATTATATTTGACACATAAAAATTTCTTTCCTCCACCCTCCTTTTTATAACTGAAAGAGAGCCAAACTAATTTAAACCAAATCTGATTTAAAAATCCTGCTGAGCTGAGACTTTTAAATACCAAGTTTCAGCCTGGAGTGAATTTTTATGGCTGTGTTATAAACACCTGAAACACAGCAGGTGCCATAGAAATATATACAGTTTGTGTTTTTATATTATTTCCTTAGTTTCAAAAGTAGGTTCTAGTCAAAGTGAGGGGTTTTTACTAATTTCGACTTGTTATGGTTATTACAGTTCAAACAAAATGCTTACAAACCAGAAGTAATTTGGAGTGAACACACACATACAAATTTTATCGTTTACAAAATTATCCAATTGATACATTTACCATTTGGCTAAAATATAGAAAACACTTCTGTAGGAAATTCTGTTGATAGTGATCAGAAAATGAAACCCCTGCCAGAGAAAGTTTGTTATAGCATCTCTCAGCAGTGTGCTTGTGGTACCTTAATGCACTCTCTTAAGAGTCCTCAGTTCCATAATAACTTCAAGATTCAGTCAAGCTCTTTTAAAAGAATAAGTATTCATTCAAAAAGTGATAAAGATGCTTTTATTCTTTAGTTAAACATATGTGTTCTTAATCTTTCAGGCTTGAGAGTGTAACTGTTTGGAAGTACTCAAGAAAAATGAATCCACATCAAGTAACTGTGAGAATGCAAAGTGGATTTGTCAAATTGCATTAAATTTGTTGTCTGGACAATCTCACTCTGATGTAAAATATTTTTCATGCCTTTAATGCATTTAGGAAAAAAAATTAATTTAAAAAAGTAATAAATAAAAATTATTAATCCTGAACAAGGGTTTGACTGTGTGAATTAGTACATTTAGAGTAAAGAAAATAAGAACTTCACTTGTTGTTTGGTAGCTTAAACACACACACTCACTGCAAACCAGAACAGCTTCTCATTGACTAACAGGTAGTCCTAAGTACACGACATTTACCAGGGAAATTGCACACACCTTTTCCTGTGAGTCACCTCATGTTATAGAAATTTACAGCCTCTTTTATTTAACTTCTCTGCACCTGCCCATAACCCAGTGCACTTTACTACTACATTTTATACTGAGTTTTGTTCTATCTTCCTGACTGACTTGAGAAATTCTGTGACTGGATTTTAAACAAACAAAAGTCTATCTTTTTATTGAAACCAGCATTGATTTTGAGGCCTGATTTTTAAAAAGTTTGCACATGGTTTTCCACTCACAATTTTCAGTTACAGATGTAGAGACTGTTCACATGTAAATGATTGTTACTGCATTTTAAAATATTTGCATGAAAACTTGCAGATGTAAGTGAAATAACTCTGCATTCAATTTTTTGCATAAACTGGTCTAAGTGGTCATCTTTAGGTTCCAACCTATCAAAGCTTGTAAGTACAAACTGCTCTTGAAATGAAGCAGGCTAAATGAGATGGAACTACTTAGGAATTTACAACTGAAACACATTGCAGTGGTGTCCTGATTAATACATTAGTAAAATTTCAAAATATTTTAAATGGATTTAGGAGCAGGTTCAGAACAGTATTTGGGACATCTTAATCCAAGAGTCTTGATCCCCAAGAGCTCCGTTAGTTGCCTCTGGAAATGCTCACATACCTGATTTTCTGCCTTTCCAAGTTTCCACATCAGCAGTGCAGCTCAATGCCCATTTCACACAAAGCCCATGGCTGCCTGCTAGAACTGACACACTTAGATTATGCCTTCTGGATTAGGCACTGGCAATGTGTCAGCTTGCTGACTTTTTTTTTTAATAAAAAATAAAGTTAAAAACTACCATCAAAATGATTACTCAATAACCTATATAAACAGTCCTCAGAGGAAAGAATGAAAACATGGCTCCTTCTAGCAGATCATCAAAATTACCAAAGGGCAGGATTCATAGCAGAAAGGATCCCTTCAAATCCAAAGTCAGCCTGTAGGCTGGGAAAAGGGGGGAGGACAGAGTCTTCCAGTAAGGGAAAGAAACTTCAGTCTTCCCAGTGAGAGAGTGGGAGCCATCTCCGCCTCCCAGTATACAAACCAATCAGTAGATGATGAGGCCTGGGGAGATGCTGCTTGCTCTTCAAGCAGTTTGTTCTGCAAAGGGACATGAAAAAACCTTTCCAAAGCTTCACTTTGGAGGGTGCTTTCTGCCAGGAGAAGGCTGTGGGCTCTGCAGGAGAGGTTGCCTGGCCATACTACGTGACTGCTGCCCTCAGTGCTTCCTTCAGGTCTAGCATCACCCGACCCACCAGCAGCCAGGACACCGTTTGAGAGGTCGGATCTGCAGCAGGAGAAGGCCAGGCTAACACAGCTCCTGAGGTTGTTGCCTTCACCTGTACAAGTGACAGCTGAGACACTTGCCCGGCTGCACCTGCACTCCCACAATTCACAGTCTGCTATCTTAAAGTAAACATGCAAAATTTGAGTCTGAAAGAGGCAGACTAGAAACTGCAGCTTTATTCAGGATTTCCTCAGCTGTCTGTCCACCAAGAGAAGAATGAACTGTTGGGAAGCCAAGCCTTCACACAGAGAGGGGCATTAGCATCTAACTCCTGTAACATGAGCCATAGAGACACATCCTATGCCCTCATCTCCAGATAAACACGGTCTCATGGAAAAAACAACATCGGCACGAGCACCAGGATTATCGTTGCTGTTCAGGCAAATCCAGCTAGGTCGCATAATGAACATGTTAATACAGAAAGAGAGGTAGCCTACACAAAATGGATAGGTTAATAAAGTCCTTCTTATTACCTTTCTCTCCCTGAGTTTGCCTTTGATGTGCCATGGGAAGGCTGAAGAGAGTGATTGCCACTGGGGATTTTGAGAGAAAGTAGCCTCCGGCTTAATACAAAGCCTAAAGATTAGGGTAGAAGTGTGTAGACTAGGAGAATCTGCTAGCTAAACATTATCACATGTTCATTTTAATTTAAAATATGCAATTTCTTTCTTAATAATTCCATTTCCTTCAAGAACATGCATAGGTTACCAGATGCAGACATTGATGCACTAATATTAAGGGAAGAATAAGCACAGAAATCTTTTATCAATGAGATTGCTATTTGAAGGAACACAAAGATACTTCAGAATAAAATAAAATCATTAGTACACACAATATTATGGGCTTTGACGAATGGTAAATTTTAAGTATTCCTCCAGAGATACAATTTGTCAGCTCAAAACCATCATTAGGCTGAATCATTCAGTTCTTATAGGGCTTAAGGGCTCCTTGCTGGTTGCTTAAACATGCATTTACCTTCACATATTCACCTAAGGCTAGTTAATTTGAAAGGAGTTACCTATAAGGCAATAGCTAAGCACTAACAGAATGTTTTGCCAAACAGGAGTGGGTTTGAGCATTCAATACTCTGCATCTGCTGCTGGTGGGGGTTGGTGGTGTGGTAAATCCAGGTCTATCAGTTCTATCAACACGCTGCAGCCACATGACAGAAAGAATTACATTAGTACAGACTCCCTCTGCAGAGTCACCTCTGTTGACAAATCTTTTGAATGCTTTCTTTAAACCATAAGATTTTATTCAGGAATGTCCTGTCTTCCTCCAGCCAGCATGAAGTTTGTATAAAAGGATAAAGCATTAACCTGCTGAAGAGCCTTTAACTAATCCAACCAAAATGTGATTGTTCATCCATGCTTAAATGAATACAAATCTATGGTACTCTGCTGATATTAATAATTAAATATCAGTGTTTGTTGAACCACAGCCCAAATGTATTTCCTCTGCAAAGTAGCTACTTCATTTTGTTGACAATAAATAAATGTTGCCCTCTGCACCCTTAGAGTTTATTTCTTATTCTAAAAAAAATTCAGTTTAATTTTCCATTTCTCTATTGTTTATTGAGAAGCAGAAACATATACTTACATGCAAAATTGAAAGACAGAGCACTAGTCTGGAGAGAAAAACTCTTTCTGTTAAATATACTAGTTGCCTACTTGAAAGCCTATGATAATTTTTTTCACCTCCCTGTGCCTCAGTTCCCACACCTTTACCACAGAGAATTTGCCTGCCCTAATTTGAGAGCTTTTATAGATGTCTTATTAGTTAATCTGAGTTAGTGTCTTATCTGGGGCTAGTAAGTAAAAAATAATGGTAATTTTTCAACCAAGTTATGTATCTGTAAGAGATAAAGAATAGCTTTCATAGCAAAATACCAAGAATTGTTTTGTACTGCTTTTAGTTTTTATTAGGACAGGAGATATGACTTTTTTAAAAACCACTTTGGTTTGCACAATCCAATCTTTGGATTGTGTTCCTAACAAACATTAAAATATTTTTTTCTGAAATAAAGAATAGCCTGACCTAATGTGCTCACTACTCTTGCAATCACAACAAAAAGGAAGTAATTTTAAAGGCTGCAACAATTTGGGTTACAAAATATTCATATGCATTTTAATTCTACTGGAAAAAAACCCCAAACTAAACCAGAAACCATCATCAGTTATGCCCCACATGTTACAAATTGTGCATTGATATATTATTACTTATGTTCTATACCATGAGCCACATGGTATATCACGAGCCACAATCATTCAATGATACTTTTCCATAAGCCTACAGAAAAGTCATAGCTCACAATGGCTCAGCTCAGGTCTTTTACCATAGAATAAGTTTAAATTAGAAAGCATGTTCTAAAAACTCTGCTGAGATTAACTCCTAAATGCTGCTGACCATGAGAATTTACCTGTGCAGTGGTAAAATGCACAAAACGCAAAAAAGACAGGAAGGACAGCTTACCATGAAAATATGAACTATTTTCTCATCCTTGTAAGGATTTCCATAGTTGCTGCAAATGAGATTGTGTTATTACACAGATTAGTACCCTGCATTCTTGCTCGGTTTATCATTCAGGAATTTCATAGATTACTAGAAAACTAGTATGTGTAATTAATATATTTCACACATGAATAAACTAAGGTACAGAGAGATGGCTAAGACTAATTCTGAAAGATCACAGATTCATGAAATTGTCCATGATGAGGGTTAGAAAAGTCTTGCTTGAAAGATAGCACTATTGCCAAGATCGAAGCTCTTCTGTTCCTGGCTTGTATACTCATGCTTTGTCAACACTTCCAGTCTACTACTCAGCGTCTAGTGTAGTTCAAAAAAATCCTACAACAGTTAAGGACAGCAATTTTAGTCCATGAAACCTCCAGAACCTTTCTTTTAAATAATGCTAGATTGACTTTACTCAAAGGCAAAACAAGCAAACAAAAAAACCCCAAGCAAATCAAATGTTCAGTTCTTGCAATGCAATCTGTACAAGACCAGCATTGGCAAAGTAACCAACATCTATATTAACAACACAACAAGTAACTGAGATTACATTAAGCAACATGAGAATTAAGACATGAAGTGGGAAACCTTACTTAATGATATGTATTACACAAGTACCAAACAGCAGAACAATTTCAAATGGAGCTTCTAATTTTGAGAGGTTAGCATCTGTCCTGCCTATGCACACAGTAACAAAAAATTCAGTTTTAGAAGTGAATTCTAAGTAATTGTGTGATTGCAATTTTTTTCTTTCATTATTCAAATAATTTGTTTTCAGTAGAAAAAAAATATAGACTGTGTAACCTATCCAAGAAGAGACTAACAAGCGATTTAGGTCACTAAGCTGCTTAAAACTCCTTAATCTGTTGCTTCTGTGCCTGATTTATTCTCAGTTGCTTCAATGAAAATAGTGTAAAAAGTCATGCCAGTATTAATAAACCTATATTAATTAGAATTGACATGGCATTGAGGTTTTTTAACACATTTAAAGCAGTATATACTTCTGGAACCCAGACAACTTTTTCTTTTCTTTCATTTAATCGGAGTTCTCCAAAATTATTTTAAATGAAACAATGTATCAGCCAAGAATGTGTCCCAAAGTCCAATTCAGCAGACCTTGTGGAAGGAAAATAGGGAAAAGAGAAATGTGATATGCTCAACAGTAAAATAATCCAGCTCTGATCATTTTGATAGTAATGATAAGGATAACTTCTAGTATCTTGGTTTCTGCTGATGTCTGAGAAGCAATGAATTTTCTCACTCTTTGGTGACTATTTCTAAAACTGCCTTTACTAGTTTTATGTCTTAATAATACTGCAGTTATTTTCACATACTTAAATGTGTTTATGTAGCTGCACTAGTCTAAGAATAAAAGCAAAGCAAAGTTGGTAGGAAGATGACAGTGAACCTGAAAGCATGGTAATTATTTCTCCCAAATTTATCAGCTGTTGTAAACATAAAGCAACATTGAGACTATTACAATAGCCTTTTCCAGCTATCTAAGGCAAACTGCAAATGTTTCAGTGACTCTTCTACTTCTTTTACACTTTGCCCACTTGTGTTGTTGTCTGATTTAAGCTTGAATTAATGCAGATTGCCTGAGGGCTTGTACACTATGCAGTTTGCATGCATTTCTAAATCCCTTGTGAACTTCATAAGTTTATGCCACAGCTACAATGGCAATTGCTTCTTTGAAAGCAAAACATTTCTCCTCAGTCTGTCTTTTCCTTCTTTCTTTTTTGGGTATTTGGAACACCTAAGCGTCAGGAAAGACGAATGCAAAGAGGCAAGTTGTGGGGCATGGCCTCTTGCCCCCCCTGGAAAGATTCCTTCAGATGTGGTAGAAGGCAGGTTGTGATAGATGGTGCCCAGCTCAACCTGCTACCTTGGCATCTAAGCCCTGATGGAACAGTTTGACCAACTAGTGAGCAGGCACAATGCCATCCAAGCATATGGACATGGGCACACGCAGCCAAGTGACCATGTAGGAGAATCAAACATGTTTGCTGAGGGCAGGAGTCCCAGTCTGAAACATCCAAACAGCTGTCTATCCTGAAGTTTACATGCCTGTGGTTAAGGGGATGTGACATAGCTAATCCAGATTTTGGCTAGATTAATTTTAAAATACAAAAATTAGCTTTCTTGGCACAAAAGGCATTTTTGGGTCCTAGATATATATCAATGTCTCCAAAACAGTATTCCAAATTAATTCCCACCTGACATTTTGGAATTAAGCTGTGTGGTGAAATATCAATGTGCTTTCTATCTGTTTTACTTGCATAAAGTATTAAAGAAATTAAGAATACTGCAATTCCATATAACAAGGGGGAGTAATTTCTTTATCAGGGCCCACTTATAGCCCTATTTTTCCAGCAGGCTCTGAAGCATTAACTTTTTCAATTGGAAAAACAACTCTTTCTACAAATTAGAAAACAAAAAATCATTCAAAACTATTTATCAATAAAATTATTTAACATAAATGCTACTGAAATGTACACTGCTACTGAATTAACATTATGAAATTCTGTATATTGGGAATTTCTTATATTTTGATGCTACTTTTCAATATTCAGTGATTATAGATGTACAAAGAGATTACTTTTATTGCTTATGGCAAAGAGCAACATCACCAAAAGCACCATATATTTATTGATGATAGCAAGCAGTAAGATGTTCAAAAGCAATTAAATAATTTAGTAGTCTGAATCTAACTTTCCAAAGTAAAATAACTATTAATTGCAGATTCACAATAAGTACCTCCTCTCACTGGAATCTATAGGGATCTAAATATAATATTTTAATATTTGGGGCTGAAGCATCACTCCAAGTAAGATAAAGAGGCTAATACATTGTAAACTGATTTTTCAATATTTTATTTTAAACTTCAGACAAGTCTTGCGCCAAGAGGGAAAGAATATACAGTTTTCATTACAGAAAAAAAGTGAGTTTATATGCAGCTTCTTTCAGTACTCTGATTACCTGAAATTGAAGGAGTTACAAGTACTGTAAGCAGCTTTCATGTTCCAATAGGAAACCGAGCCAGAAAAAATACAAAACAATAGATCTAAGATTGCTTCTTACAAATTCATGGGGATTTAAGGCCTGAAAATTATCAGTATGATCTAGAGAAATATTTTAGAAGCTGGTTAAAAACAAGATCTGAATGTGATTATTATGCAGTACAAACAAGAACAAAAAAAAGCTCCACCAAAACCCCCCAAAACCAAACCAAAAAAAACCCAAAACCAAAATTAAAAAATCAACAAACCCACATGCTTTTCAACACAGAGCCAGGAATTTTAACACCTCCTTATTTTGAAGAGCTGGTAGTATCTAGTTTCTTACTGTAATCTATTAGATAGCTTAAATGTAAATGGGGTTTTCGTTTTTTCACCCTAAACCCTTCAAAAATACATAACCATTTCCTCTCTGCAGCAAATGCAACTAATTTCACTCCATAAAGTGATCAAAAATTTCTATCATTTTCTAGACTCACAGTTAAAAAAAAAAACCAAACACAACCAAAGTTAAATTTTCCTCCAACTTTAGCCACAAAAAGTCACAGTAAATACCTAATTCTAGATGTGTTTCTTCAAAACCAAAACTTAGCAGCATATATTGAAATTACTAAAGATGAGATCTGAAGTTTGGATTAAGAACCAAAACTCCCCAGCACTGGGCTGGGTAGCATCCAACTGTTCTGTCCCTTGTTTAAGGGTTTAAACAGGGTCTTCTAGAGCAGAAAGAAACCCTGTGCAATTCAGATTGATAGCATTTACAGAAAATTAAACTGCTTGTGATTCTTGGAAGAACTGTGATCATATTTTAGTGTAGAATAAAACTGTAAATTTCAGATTATGTTCAAAATTCGACATCAAAGTGGTTCAGATATATGGCTACAGTAAAGTTTCATCCTTTCTAAATGTGCCTCCATTGCAAGGGTAAGTAAAAAAATCATCAGAATTTATGCACAGGGCTGTAAGAGTAATTTTCTTGCTTAAGTCTCCAATTGCTGCAACCCCTTATCACAGAAAAATAAAAAGCTATCCCAGTTCAGGTGAAAAAAACTTTTTCACTTCTCTCTTGGGAGAATCTGAACTCAAGCTGTGAAGTATTCTGAGTTCAGCAGTATCTACTTCTCCTATTGACACTATTGGATTATGCATAAACACACGGAGCAAGGGTTTCCCTATCCTGACAAGTTGCTTTCACTCCCAAGATTAAAAAAAAAAAATTATTCTTGTTCAGTGTTTCAATGACTCTGAATCTATTTCTTACAAACCAGCAAATCTACAAAACAAAGATTCCAAGAGGAAGTCTCTTTGAGCTTACATGCAGGCTACTCACCTGAGAGGAGCAGAAACTTGCATGCAAATTAATTTGGCTACCTGATGCAAAATTGCTTATTTGCAAAATGTTTTCGGGGTACTAAAACAGACCATTTCAGAGGATTTCTAAAAATATTCTCAACCAATATGCTCTTTCTTATCCATATGGCTTATAACCTACACAGTAGTGCAAGAAAAGTGGGGATAAAATAACAATTGGAGTTATAAATTCTGTTATAAACTCCTGTAAACCCACAGTGGAAAATTTCACTAGACACTGAATATCAGCAGCAATTACATGGCAGAACTGAAGAGCAGGAAGATTTTTTTAATTGCTCTTTATTTAGCAAGACTATCATGCTCTCTCATTAAGTGATATAAAAATGAAAGTGAGTACAGAATGGTGAATCCTAAACAGATATATTTAATATTTTCACCAAAGGAACATGTATTCAACTGTTCACAAAATCACATAAACACATGGACTTAAATCTGTTCAGAACTTCTGCAATCCTCTTTGTCTTGCATACACCTTCACCAATTATTCTTACACAATAAATAATGTATATATGGAGTCTTCCCATGTTTTATACCACACTTCATAGGGTAAGAGGCAGTCATAAGTGTATGAAGCTTAAACTGTGAAGCTGGCTTCCCCAGGGAGCCTCCAGCCTCGTACAAGGGAGACACAAACAAGCACAGTGAAAATAGGGTACAGGGAGATTTTCTGTCTTTTTCAGTTTGGACTGGGAAAATATGAAACTATCTGCCCAAGTATTAAATTATAAGTATTAGAGACAAAGTGTTTATGTTCTGCTGAGACAAAACTGAAAATTAACCAGAAAACAAACTAAATTAACAGGCTGCTTCAGATGTTTGTGAAATCCTATAAGGAGAGAAAAGAGAAGAGGTTCTGAGGTAAACTTTAGAAAGATATGAAGAGAGCACAAAGTCAACTGCTTTCTACTAAACTCTGAAAAGCCAGGAGGAAGTAACAAAGATAAGTAATAGAAAAAACCACGAATATGATTCTGGAGGGGGGGGACATAGTGCCAACACAGAAAGTTTTATGTGCTGTTGCTTTTGAGTGGGTGAGAAACTTTAGATTTTAGATTTAAATTTGAGGACAAAATGCCACGGAAAAGGAAGAAAGAGGCTAATCACAGGCATGATCTTTAGGCTTCCTGATGTCTTGATAGTGGGTACTTAAAATTTAATAAACCTTAGAAGAAAAGCAGAAAATTGAAGCTATTGTTGAATACAGCCGGCAGTTTCTAAGAAGGAGTTTCTGCAGGCAGAGAAACAATCCCATTCTGCATCAGTTTTCAATGCTGTGCAAGGCACTTCAGTTTTTACCTAGGCAGTTCTTTTCTATGTACTTTGACTACTTCTTTGAGCACAGTTCTCTCCAACTCTTCCTTTGCAGCAAGAGGAGTGCACAAAACACTCAGCTGGCAGCTAACGGAAGAAGGAGAATCCAGGAGGAGATAGCCATTCCCCAAATGGATTCAGCATGGATCAACACAGTCTAATTTGCTGACCTTTTGGCTGCCCTCTACAACTTATTTATCTACTGAGCTTTCCCCTGAGATGAGAGGCAATTTTGATCTTTAGGGCTTCAATGAAAGAAAATTCCTCATCAACACATATATTGCTTTTTCAGCTCTGCCTTTATTTAATATAATTATCCTAAGGATAATAGCTATATAGTATAAATTGAAAACCAGTATGTAATAAGGAGAGAAATTCCAGAAACAGACTTGGTAAGGACTTAAAACCTTCTAGAAAAAATGGGTACATAAGCAGCATAGTAACCCAGTTGTTCTGGGAATACACTTAAAAGTATTACAAAAATTACACCATACTTCTAGAACATGGTGCCTTTTACAGTAGGGTTCCCCTCCATTTCTCGCTCCTTTATAAGTGAAAAAAAAATTGATAGTGATAGTAGCTGGTAGTGATATTATTTGTGTTTTATGTTTATTTTAACACTTATTATTTGTGTTTTAACTTGCTAACAGGAACACGCTAACTTTCCAAATTACAGAAAGCATGCAAGTTAGTTTTATCCAGTATACCTGCATTTCCTTCTCTGCTACATGTGTAAACCTGCATGCCATGAAGGAGCTTGAAAATTTACATCTTTCACAATCATTTCTAAATTCACCACTTGATAACATTTCATGAAGTGATTTTTTTCAATAGAATATTTTGTATTGAAAATTTCTTTTCAGTTTGAATAATAATCTATGTAAAAATGCAATAACCTAATATAAAAAGGTTAATAAAAAAAAAAGGCTTTGCAAACCTATATATAGGTTTCTAAAACTCTAAAGGAATTAAATATCAGAAGACTTTCAAAGAGGTAATATTCATTTTGTGTACTGCAAATACAAATCCAGAGGCATAACCCAACTGAACCACACAAAGAATTTGTCAGAAGACGGATAGCAAAATCTTCCAGTATTATGTGTCAACCCAGTATTATGTGTCAACCCAAAAAGATGATTTTTCTTCCCCCTCGAGAAAGGCATTGTATTTGGTTATGGAATAATTCATTTTTTAAACATTACAGATCCAGAATTTTTGGATTGAATAGACTAGTATTCTGTGAAGCCATGAGTTGTTGGAAGCAGTTTCCCACAAATACCATGGGACCTGCAGGTGCCTGAAGAAACAAAAAAATAAAAGACTTCACACCTTACAATCTAGTCATTATTTCCTTCTTTCCTTTCTTCCTTGCATTAAGTTGGAAGGTCTTGGTAAAAGAAAAAGAGCCACCAGTTAAAGGTTGTCTTGGTAAGAAATCTATTTTCTACATACATTCCTCATGCAGGTTCATAATTTCTTATCCTCACTTTGCCTTCCATTCACCAGAAATTAATTTCTTGCTTCCATCCAGCACGTACAGTGCTGTAACTCCTGTTCCCTGTAATTTCCTTTCTCAATTCATTCCCTTGACTGCTCCCTGACAAGCCTGCCTCTGCTCTACAGAGTATGCTGTGCAGAGCATGAGGATGGGGCTGGAAATGTTGGCCATTTCTCTCTGAGCACTGGCTAGAGCAGTGGGTTGCACTGCATCCTGCTCCCAACCCAGTGGTAACTCATGCTTTTTTTGTATCTCCTCTAGTGCCTGACTTTTACACTATCTTTTTTAGCTGGATACCATCCAAACTTTTAGTTGGGCTTACCTCTCATCGAATTCCTTCTGTAGAACAGAATTCTCTAAGATTATTAATTGCATTCACCTGAAGAAATACTGCATATGGGTCTGGTGTCCCTAGCATAAGCAGTGCATGGAACAGCTGGAGCTTGTCCAGGGGAGGGCCATGAAGTTGATAAGAGGACTGAAGCACCTCCCCTATGGAGACAGGCTGAGAAAGCTGGGGCTGTTCAGCCTAGAGAAGGTTGCACGGAGACCTCACTGCAACCTTCCAGTATCTGAACAGGGCTTACGGGGAAGCTGGAGAGGGACTCTTCACAGGAACTGTAGTGGTAGGACAAGGAGTAATGGGTACACATTGAAGGAGGGGAAACGTAGGTTAGATATTAGGAAGAAATTTTTTACTGTGAGGGTGGTGAGACACTGGAACAGGTTGTCCAGGGAGGTTGTGGATGCCCCAACCCTGGCAATGCTCAAGGCTGGGGTAAATAAGACCTTCAGAAACCTGATCATGGGAGATGTCCCTGCCCATGGCAGTGGAGTTTGGGATTAGATGATCTTTAAGGTTCATTCCAACACTTTAACAATCTATGATTCTATGAAATGTCCTGCACAAATATTTGAACTGTAAGCTTCAGCACAGATCTTTCTGCTCAGTTGCTCCACACCAGCTTATCTCAGCTCACCTCTCCTTTTATTTGCCCTCTTTTGCTTTTCATCACTTATGTAATACTACAACCACTACAATACTGTAGTTTATATTAAAATGAAAATATGACTTGATGATAGTACAGGCCTGTTGACTGGGATCATTCTGTACAGCATCCCACTCTAAGACTACAGCAATGAGATGAAAAGATATTTTCCAGCACATAAGTTATTAAACCTATACTGTCTTAGACTATTTACTAGGTAGGAAATGGATCAGACTTGTGTGCTTCATCTAGTCACTGTGGCATCTTATAGATCTGTACATATCGTCATGATGGGAAAGATCTATCAGCTCTTGGGACCTCCACCTGCTCTTCCATACATCCCTTGAAGTTTCCAAGTCTAAATCTTGGAGCAAGAATATGAACTACACTTCTGCATGGAGAAGTTAACCTTCTGACATGCAGAAAATGTGCTAGCTTTGAAGCATCTGATTTTGTTCACAAGTCCTAAAAATTGCAAAGACTCTAGTCTTTGGTGGCTAATTCTTATATGGGTTTTGGTTACTATGGTATTTGGACATCAAATCATTAGAAGCATTCACAAGGATTATGAAAACATAAGAAGCTTAAGAGAAAAACAATAGTTTGCTGATAAATTGTCATTTCAGACAGTGGCATTAGGTACACAGGAGAAATTTAGGGATGAAATTATCAATTGGAAGTTCAACTATGAAAAAGAACCTCATAATTAACAATATTCATCTATGACTGAAAATTTTGTTTCTACTGTCACGCAATTACAGATAACCATGGAAATCAGAATCTCTAATATTTCATTAAGTTTTTTATCTGTATGAAATATTATAACATAACTCAATTTTTATATGGCATGAAGAAATTAAAAAAACCCCACAGATAAATCAGAAGAGTCTCACACTAATAAAACAGGGTAGCTTTGACACTATTGCCTATTCAGACCATGAGATGATACTATTTAGGGTATATAATACTGAAAGGGCAATCTGATAATCACACTAGAAGCAATTTCAAACCATACTACTGCTGAAAAGTCAATTTAACTTTCCAGCTTTATAAGACTTTGTTATTGCTATTGTTAATTATTTCTCATTTAATGGGAAATTGGCAACAAGGTCCCCAACTGTCATTTTAAATCTGCAATAATATCATGTGAAGCTTTTCGTCCTTATTCCCAAGTCCTGGATTATCAGAGCTAAATGGCAGCTCCAGCATTACAAAAGCTCAGGGGCAGGTACTGTTACACAAATTGCCAATTCAATTAACAGTGTGTAAATGCTCCACTGGCAGGCTGAGGGAAGGACAGCCATTTTGGCAAGTGTCATTCCTAATTTATCAAACTGTCAAACCTTCCACTCAGGTGCCTGCGGTCACTGTCTGCCTCTCAATGCTAAGTTGTAAAGCTGCAGGAACCAGTCTTGTAGCTTGACAAGGCACAATACTCAAAACTGATTTTAAAATCAAATGTACAGTTGTCTTAATTATTCTCAGTATAAATGATGTTTTAATTACAAAATCAGAGTGGGAATATTCAATCAAGATCCAAGATTACATTTATATACAAGGAGGAGGGCAGATCAAAGCTCAATGCCTAGCCTCTTTTCAGAGATAGATATTCAGTTTTCCTTAGTACAGTTGGTG
Organism: Agelaius phoeniceus; assembly: GCF_051311805.1. Classification (NCBI taxonomy): domain Eukaryota; kingdom Metazoa; phylum Chordata; class Aves; order Passeriformes; family Icteridae; genus Agelaius; species Agelaius phoeniceus. The sequence goes on along the minus strand of NC_135270.1, from coordinate 38,120,747 downwards.
ATTGCCTCTGTCCCTCAGCTATTGTCCTTTAAGACCTTTAATCTGATGCTGCACTTGGTTCTTACCAAACCACTATGTCTATTAATGCTTTTCAGGAGAAAAAACCCCAAAACATTGCTTTCATTTTCACGGCCTTACTCTCCTTCCTCCAGCAGTCAGGACCAGTCACTTGATTTAGGAATTTTTTAAAATTCTTTTTAAAAAGCCAAAAAAATAAACAGGTTAGGAGGGTGCTCTCTAAAAGAGAAAGGCTAAATAACCTCACACTTGAAGGCCTTCCCTCATTTTTTTCCCTTGATTTTTTTTCTCCCTGTGTCAATAGAAACAGCATACAGAAACGATTGCATATGCAGATCAGAGCCCCTGCAGTGAATACATGCACTGTGCAGTTCACTGGTGCCTGCAGGATAGCGCTTGAACAGTACCCCCCTTATGTACTTTGGGAGGGATATTACATCAGAGCATCTGTAAATGTTTGCTTTTGGGTTGAATACTTGCCGAGGGAGAGCTGTGGAATGTTTCACTTAAATCAAGTTTAAACAGATATGACTATTTTAAAGGAAAAGAAAATGGAAGTAGAAAAAAAAAAGAAGAAAATTGTCTTTGCAGTGTATTGTTAGTAAAAATGTTACTTGAAATGAACAAATTCATGGTACAGTAACAGCAAATAAAGCTCATGTTGGATTAGATGAATGTGTTTTGTAATCCATCTCTGGACATCATGGGCCAACCCGAGATGCTCCAGAGAAATAGAAGAAATCCAAGAGAAGTAATTATGTGGTAAATAATATCAGCTATAGTAGTTGGTTTAGAATAATTAGGTTTAATTAAAACCTGTATTTATGTATATCTTCCAAAGTGATTTTTTTTTTTATGGTAGCTAACCTGATATATAGTATTACTATCACAGCATTAGTAATCTGAATATTTTCTCTTGTTATATAAGACAGCTGTAGCCTTTGACTCAATTCTATGATGCCACCACAAGGTCCTATCCATGCATTCTGTGAAAGAATGTGTCCAAATGGTAAAAGAACTCAATCATGTGATGATATTTTAGAATGCTGCTTAATTCTCTCCCGAATTAAAAACTAATTCTTACAACATCTTCAACAGACAGTAAAAACAACTGTCTTTAGTATTCACAACATTATTTTTTCGTCCATATGACCATAAGTGTGAATGAAGAAAGCGCTCTGGAGCATAAGATGACCAGGAGTGAAAAACTGCTATGTTGAAAGAAGAAGAAGGAATTTCATGCTTTGGTAGAAAGCAACTATTTGAACTGAACTTGACTTCTAAAGCTTTTAAGGATTGGCCCTAAATCAAGCCAAAAATGTTTATAAAGCTCTGCTAAATATTTAAAACTATGGACTTCATCCAATGCCCCCTAAAAGAATTGGGACCATCCTAAATCCTTTACTTGCCCTATTGCAGCCATATCTATATGAAAAGATGGATCTCTAACTAGTTCAAACACATGAAGGGAAAACAGCAAGCATTTGAGAGTGATGAGGTAGATTATTTCTGTCACTTAAATCACTTTGCATAATTTCACAAGAGCACACAATTAAACTAAATTTTTAGAGGAAATGAGGAGACTAAAAATAGAGAACACGATTCCAACAAAGTTTCAAAAACAAATGTATGCTTTGAAAATCCTGACAGGAACTAACTTTTGACACTTTCATATGTGAAACATATCTGCACATAACTGACTTTCCTCCATACCAAGTTGTTTCTTGCTAATATTATTATTGCTACACTACTTACTTTTCTCCCAGTGGTCTTTTGTAAATCTAACTCATTTGAAATAACATCATACACTCTTAAAGCATGCACATACTTCTTTTGAATTTGAAAGTGTGAGAAAGAAGAGGCAGAACAAAAAAAATCTTAAATCAGCAAAATAAACCAGATGCTCCTAGGGCTATACATTGGAAACTTTATCATCTCTATAGATTTTGCATAAAAGTTCAGGAAACTACATGTGAAAGTTGAGAGTGAAAGGATGCATATTGCACAAGAAGCATCAAGTGTGACCTAAAGAAATACTAAAGTAAATATAATATTAATAAATCAGTTCCAGACTCAAATCTCTGATAGCCATTTTGGTTTTCTAGAACTGAAAGTTGTTGAATGCAGAATATCTTCTTAATACAAGAGAAAAAAGATCTAACCATTTGAAAACAAATGAACCATTCTTAGGGTTCCTATGTAAATCCTAACTCTGTAGGACAAATCAGCCTAAGAAATTTAAGTAATTCCAAGCAGTTCATTAAAATAAAACTAGGTGAAAAACTGTTAATAAATGGTTTTGTATCTATGAGATTATTCCAACTGAATTTTGCTTTCAGAACATCAATATAGGCAGTGCTGATTCAATACACCTGAGTCCTGTGGCTTGAGCTGTGCAAGAAGTTGATTTAGTCTGTATCATAATCACGCTTCAAATGATACATTGTTTCTGGGTCTGAGTTTCTTCACTCAAGAATATTCTGCAGAAGAGGAGAATGAATACTTCGAGAGATAAATCCAATAGAGATTATATATGTATTTAATCTGATCTCCATGCATTATAAGACTTTACTACTGCATCAAGAACAGTCTTTTGTAAGAAAGCAATTCACTGGACTGAGAAGCATCTCAGCCACTGGGGAATGATTATCAGCTTCCACAAACAGAAATGCCAGTTAAGGGTGTGGAAACTATAGGCACTGAGACTCCAGATATCACTTTGGAGAGAGAAGTTTCACACCAACTGCTAACCAAGGACCACACTATTTATATTAGCATCTGGTGCCAAATAATCTTAATCCAGATTGCATGAGGTACCAGAGTTCTGTGCTGAGGTATAGGTTCTATACCCATCAGTTCTACACTGATGATTTACCCAAGAGAGTTTCAGAGCTTTGAGAGAGGTCTAAGGCCAGCTGAGGAGCTCACTGTACACTCAGTGTAGACATACTCTGTCTCGTTCCCTGCAATCTGTGTGGGTACACAAAGAAAAAGAAGCTGAAACATACATGATGGGAAATTTCTTGATAAACCTATGGACATTCAAACCAAATAATTGTTCAAACAATAAAACTTTGGCCTAGTAATAGCTTCAGAATGGTAGCTGCCACAAAGTATGCTAAGGTAAGAGTTGCTCACAACCCCTTGTGTGAGAGCAATAAATTTAACTAGACGTTTCCTTAAAGCACATTTTTCTTCAAGACTGCTGGTCCTTCTAGCAGACCCTTATGAAGTACTGTGACTAAATTAACATGAATAACCTGCCTAACAGTGCCTTAGAAACAGAACTTGATGTGTGCAGGTTCTCTGAACATATGCCTTGCATTTGGGGCAACTTTGGGATTGGTGTGGTAAAACAGAATATCCATTTTAGTATCCTGGATCCTGTCCTTAGGCAACACAAGATGAGTCATATATAAAATTTCCAGAGCAGGAAATGGTGAGTAATCCTGCAGACATTACACTCTACATTAGCCTAGATTCTAAGGGTTAGAAATTGTTTTAGACTTTAAATCACCTACATTAAAATTCTGCCCTGCAGTTTTGGAAATAATTAGTGATACTTATGTATTGGTTCTTAGTAACAGGCTTTCAGTATGGGAAAATTTTAACACATTTTGTGGGACAAGTGCAAAAAAAAAAATCATCTGTGGCTGTGGTTCTTAACATGCTTCTTGAATGTTTGAACTAAATGAAAATCGTACTGAATGTGTTCCTCAGATTTTCCTGTGGAGCAATCATTCAGAGGGCTAAGCACACAATATGTTTGGAAAAATTATGGGGAAAACAAAGGCACAATAAGATCCAATGTTCCTTAGCACGGTCTTTTCCCTTACAGAAATACAGCTGCTAGCACTTTAAAACCACTAAAAAAGGAAGCCTCACCATCCTGTCCATATTTGGGCTCTGCTTCTACCTCCGACCTGTGTCAGCAACAGTACGTGCAAAGTGAGCCATGCTGGGGAAGTAAGGGGGCTGGAATTCATTCTCTGAGTAACTTTTCAGCTGGACTGGTTGGCTGATCTGCTAACCATGCCATCACACACTCACACTGGCACAGCAAAGAAGCCAGAAACAGGAACAAAGTGGAGAGCGTGATCACTCACCCTCTGTAACTGCAGGTGGAGTCAGTGGGATTTAGGTCTTTAGCTAAGAGATCCCAATGTTACTGTCCAGGAACTTTGGAGACATCTCAGGAGTCCTCCCATTAGAAACAAGAAAGTATTAAATATTCCAGTATTCTTCAGTGACAGGCAAAATCATAGGAACTTGGAAAGGCTTTTATTATGTTTAGTGCCACATTTTTGAAACCTATGTAAAGGTTACTGAATCACATCCAGAAATAATCTCCCTACAAGTTACAGGATTAGTTTACTTTAGAATTAGAGTCCATATTCCTGCTGCTTGAACTTTAGAACCAGATTCCTTGATTTGACATAGCTAGATGAGTGGAAGACTTTTCCAGCCTCACCACTATCTTCTCTGTTATATTTGGTATCCAGTGACAGTTATATGGGGCAGAGCTGTAAAATCCTATCATGATTTCTAAAATACACTGAAGTCTTTGATATCCCCATGATGTCTAGAGGATTCTAATTTATTCTCAGGTGGATTTCACTCCATTTCTGCAGAGGTTTGTGCTCAGAGTCTGTAGGATTCACTCTCTTAGTGTCCATGAAATTGTCCTTTCATTATTTCTTCTCATGCATTTGAAAAACAGGAGTTTGACCAAGGGCTAGGATCAGCCTGGTCACAGACTTAGCATTCTTGTTCAAATGTATGCTGATTTTCACATGCAGCTAATTAAGCCTAGTTCATTGACAAAACAAGAACGACAATGTTAAACTATTTGGGTAAAATAATTTGTATCACTACTGTAAAGGTATCTTAACAGTTCTAACCTCCTTTTGGCTTTGACAAGAAGCAAAATTAATAATCATGATGAAAGATTTTCCTGGGTTATGCCTCCAATTTAATACAGCTAAATGGCAGCATTTGCCCATATGGAGTTTAAGAGAAGTCAATACTTAGAACATCATTAACACTTTTTGCTCTTTCTGCACCATTTCTGCTTCTAATCCAAAAGACATAATTTCTCCATTCCTACCTCATGGCAAAAGCCTGAGTGGGCAGAGAAGAGAAAATGCACTAAAAAGTGTTGCTAAGTATCAATCTACCTAAAGGTTTAAGGTGTTTCTCCTAGTCTTTGCTCTCCTGCAACCCATCTGCAGTTTCTCCCTGTAATCACAGCCCATGATTCTTTGAAGGTGCTCTGAAATGGTACCTCACTATCTCCAGTGTCTCCAACACAAGTTCATTTGTAAGAAATTTGTAAGAAGGAAATAACTCTCAAAATCCACTGAAATGTATCCAGGTAATTTCTAGGAAAGTAAAAATGGCAACCACACGATTAGTTCAAACATCTGATCAAATACATACTTTGCAGTGGAGTTGTGAGTAAGACAAACAGCATGGTCAGCCTGAAAGAAATGGTTAGTGCAAATCAGATAAAGTCTTGCCTCACAAGACACAATTTTCAAGCAGAGCCATTTGCCTGTCTGGGGATCTCACTGAACCATTTCTTTCACTGGCTTCAGTATCAATTTTCTTAGAGCTGTGGTTCTGTGCTGTTATGCATCCAATTCCAATTCATCCTGAAATTGTGATCTATGCCCTACCTAAAATACAGCCTCTGGTGCTTCACTCACATTTCAGAAGGATGGTGCCTTACCCTCCCCTCTCCTTTCACACTGCTGGGAGTGTGGGTGCTGCAAGCCCTGGACACTCAACTAGCTTGGCTGGCCAGCACAGAGTAAGCAGGCAACCTTTGTACCTCCTGCCCAATCCTTGCTTCTGTAAGCAACATCTCTAAACCAGTCCTTTACTTATCAAAAAAAAAACCAAAAAACTGAACTACATTTAGCCATGGTAAGGAAAGGAAAGGGTATTTCTTCCTACTGGCCTGAATATACTAATGCTAGTCACAACCTAGACATGAAAGAACAAATTACAGTAACAGATGTCCATATATCACTAAGGTGACTTCCCTCCCTATTTTTATTTTTTTTTTCAAAAATGGTGAGTCTGAAAAGTCAAAACAAAATTTAAAAAAAAACAAAAACAAAACCAACCAAAAACCCTGCAGCATCTGTCTCAGCAGAGTTCAAGCTGGCTGACAGTTCCTTACACTGAGAAGCTGAGAATGATGCTATAATTAAAATTTCATGAACAAAATAAAAATCTATTTTACTTGGGAGAACTGTTATGAAAGTATATAGTGAAAAACTGAATATGGTAATATTAGTTTATCACTGGCCCTGAGTTTAATGATTAAACTTAAGAATCCTGAACAAAATAATTGTTAGGAACACCTCATAACTTAATTAATTACAAGCGTCATCTCTGCTAGGCACAGGAGCAGGTATTAACCATTCCAAGTGAATGCATGGCTATTGGCACAACACCACTCTGGGTTCTTGTTTGTTTGGTGACTGAGGATTAACTCTTTCTGTCCTTATCACAAAATTGAAACCCAACCCAAATAATATTCAGTCTAGATGGGAATAAGCAGGAAAAAATCAGTAATCATTCGCAAGACAAAGAAAAAAAGAAGAGTAATGTCACAGTCAGAGGCATCTTCAGGCACCTATTTTACTTTCCTTTTTTTTTTTTTTTTATAACATGCATTGTTTTTACTGAATTTCAGTCAGCTCCATGGGAGACAACACCATCCATCTTATTTCATCTTTTAACAAGGACTTGATGAGGTGACACAGGACTGATTCTTAAAAACACATTACCTGTTATGTGAGGCATTGTGTGACAGGGAGAACTATCTCCGTGACAGGCACCTGACAGCAGATTTGTTGATTTCATGGTCACTTCATTTAAAGTAACAACAGGGTGAAATATGCCATCTGATAATCTGTTTGAATGTTGACTGTGAAAAGCACTTAACATTTCTGCCAGCTACTACTACTACTACAGAATCTGTTCTTCAATATGTGCAGTTTTACCACCCTCTTTAATAATTAGAAGTCAGAAACACTTCTCCTAGATTAAAGGAGGGGGAAGGGGGAAGGAAAAAAAAGAACTAAAGAACTTTAAAGAAGTCACCTAGGAAGTCTGACATTGCAGTCTGAAAATAAGAAGATTCAAAATTTAGGGCATGTCACACAGTGAGACTATTGTCTGCAAGAAAACTGGCTGTTTGCAGACAACTGCTGCACCTGCACTGCATAGGTGATTTTAGAAGAGATATGTAGCCTTTCTCAATCAGTTTCCTTCCATGTGACACTTTAATCCAGATACTTAAAGCCAACCATCTCCCTGCTTAATTTTCACTAATAGGTAATGACAGTGCAATGATAAAAAAGGAATAACTTGTTTCAGAAAGGGATTACACTGAATTTGATGGTAGTACACAGGATGAAAGTTTGGTTCTGAAGATGGTATTATACACACACAAACTTACATATCAGCACAACAAGAATTAAAAAAGTTAAATTATTAAAGCTGCACTAATTACTTTGATGCTGAACTTGTAGCACAAAAAACATAATGACACAAATACTATTACCTACTGTTTAGTGACTGAATTTTTCAAACAGTCACTAAACAGTAGGTAATAGTTAAATAACCAAAATTTTGTTTTGCTTTCAAACAAGTTTGGGATAGGCACAGATAGCTCTAGATTAATCTGGCAGCACTGGAAGTTACATCAAAATCTGTCCTTAAACAGAGACATTGTCATATAAAAATGCATGGCATGCACAGACTACAAACTCTTAACTCAAGTAGGGCTAAATGAGACAAATTCTAACAAATCAGCACTGTACCCCTATCGCAATTAACATGTGCTCACACATTGAACTATCTTGTTGATTTATGCTAACCTCCACAAAACCTGATGAAGAAATACCTTGAATCAATGTGATTTAAGCATTTAAAACCACATTAAATATGAACCAGAAGCGGGCTGGTTAAAATTTACACTTTCTCTGAAAGATTTTTGACACATTCAGTGCTTGTGAAAGCTGAGGGGATGACGGCCCTAGTCAAATACAGTTGAGTGAGCAGACTGCAAGCATCCCACATTCCACCTCCAGTGCAGTTCAACCGTGACGTGGAGGGACCTGCCTTCTCTTTTACTTTCCTCCTCACACTCACTTTTATTTACTGTCTTGTAAATATTTTATTAACTAATTCCTGCTGTTGCTAAGTGGGGTTTTTTTTTAGTACTTTTAATATTTTGCTGCATAGTTTTAACTTAAATTCACCTAATCTTTTTATTTAAAAATAAAAATTCTGACAAGTTGACAGTCTAAGAATATAGCAAGTATCTTATTCCTAATATATGAAGATATTATCAGAACCATTTTATATGAATTTGTTTATCTTTAAATCCTCTTTACTCAGAAAATAACCTGAGGGGTTCAGGTTTCCATCTCCTGGGAGCACAGCAGTAGCAGCAGAAGCATGTATTTGAAAACTTTAGTGTGGGTTACAAATGGTGTTTTTTTTATAATCAGAACATTCTGAATGTTTTTTTATGGTGCTGCCAAATCCAATGTTTCCTGTTAAACTTCAGCTAACATTAGAAATAACGATCTATAGTTATTTTGTTAAAATAGCTACTGTGAGCTTGAAATCCAGTAAATTAAAAACAAAACAAAAACAAACAATGAAGCACTATCAGGTGCTAAACCAACCCTTGAGACACACTTGCCAATTTTTGTCATTCTAAAACCATATGCTTTTATTTTAAGAGTGGCTTTTCTCCTTCTTGTTTCTGCAAAAGCCTCCCAGAAACAAACGAAAAATAAGGCACAGTGAGAGCTACCTGAGCAGAAATAGCTTCCAAAAATGCCTAGGAGAAAAGTAAAAAAACCCAGGGAGAATACATCAAAAAGGAAAAATGTCTTATTTTTTTAATCTATTTCACTTAGAGTGCTCTCTGGAATTACATAAAACTCTACTGAAAGAAACCTCCAACATTTTTGCGAAAAAAATCCTGCTCAGAGGTCTAGCGGTGCTGCTTTAAACAGACACGGACTTTGAAGCCTGGAATAAACACCCCTGTGGGCCAGGTCTTGGGGTACTTGATGGCTGCTCTGAGTTGCATCATGCACCGTTCTGGGCAGGCAGCCAGCACCACTGGCCAAGCGAGGTCACTCACGTGCACAGGGATCTGCTGGTGGCACCAATCCAGCCTCTGCTGCGCCACCCCCCTTGCTCAGCTTCCTTCGAGAAAACCCTGGCAGGCCTACCCCAGACTGCCCCAAACCCTCACTTGATGCAACACTGGGCAATTTCAGGAGCCGTGGAAGCACCACCATGCACATACATCTCCCACCCCCAAAACCGTCAGAGCTGTGCTGTTACTCAGCTGTTGAGCAAAGTCTAGACTAAATTAACTTGACTGACCAAATTGGAATTGCGGTCCTTGTCAGACTCAGTGGGAAAATATGCAAACTATGTTTACAGGCTTGTTAAGCATAAAGCCATTAAAAGTCATATACCCAGTAGGTTTCACAACAATGACAAGGAAAACCAGCTGCCTTTATGCAGTACTGCTAACTGTCCGCATTACCTTCCCTGGTGTTAAACTCTTAGTATGAAGTCTCTTTCTATCAGGAGGAACAACATTTGGCTTTCTATTACCAAGTTGTAGAATTCATCACTTTCATCTCTCTGCCATCTGCAGGATATTGAAAATGAAATGAAAACAGAACAGGATTTTTAACATGAGGGGAACACCTGATGTATGAAGTTATTCAAGCCCCAGGAATGTGTGGTATTGCACATTCTCACTGTCACAGCCTTTGCTGTAAAGGATTTCCCTGACCTTTTCTCTAACCAGCAAACAAATAAGCCCTATCTCTCAGCAGGAGAGAGCACTGCTCCATTAGATCATTAAGCAGTTCTATTCAGACTATCCCAGTCTCCTGTCCTTGGCCCTGAAGAAAGAGCTGGCACCAGTCCAATCAGTCAGATAGAAGGAAGGCAAATGTGCTTTCGTATGGTACAGCTTGAAATGTCACAGCAGGATGAAAGTCGTGGAACAGACAGCAGTGAGGAAAAGATGTGGTGCTACATGAGGGGTAGTGTTCCAACAAGGAAAGGCTGGTGTTTCAGTCTGCCAAACAACGTAATGACTCATCCAGGCAGAAAAATATTACCACCATGGGAATATTTGGAACGTCTCAGTCTGAGAGTAATTAGGGACTAAACTACACTGGCATGCTTCAGTGATGAAATGAGAAAATAAGCAATACCTCTGTCAAGTTCTGATTGGCGAGTATTAAATGAATATGGGTTTCTATCAAATCTGACCACAAACTAGTAACTTGCAGCAGATTGTCAGAATGGAGTAATATTTCTACTTTCTCATAAAATACGATGGCACAAAAAAACCTGGTGAAGTGAAAAATGTTACAGTTGGCAGTAAGGGTTTTAAGGAAAATCATTACCATGATTATATAATTTAATCCTTGTAACAGGCATTTGCACATAGCATTTTCAACCTCTAATTACTCTGTCTGCTGTAGAATAAAAAAGGGTAAGAAAAGGATGGGCAAAAGCAGCAAATGCTGACAGTTTCATTTTATTAATAACTACTGTATACAAATCACAAACCGAAAAGCAAAAATGTTTAATGAATACAGGTAATGGAATTATTGTACTACTTATCGGTTGTAAAAATGTAAATACTTTGGCAAGAAGGACAAACGTTAATTTTTATTCTTTTGTATTTAAAACTTGTGCACAATTTGTATTCATTAAGCAATGCAAAAGGCATTTTTTCTTTATAATTGTAAAGTGACATTATAATTAAATTGTATAACCTCAGCAGCATCTGCAATTTAAAGGATCACTTACAAGCTGGCTGGACAAAGTGCACCACATTAAGCCACAAACTGAGTTACACATCAATAACCCTTCATTCCAGTGGCTGGGTCAGAACCTCAGCAACATGAAGGAAAAAAAAAAAAGATTATTCAGAGTAAAAAGGTTTAGAAGGTCAGAAGCAAAACTGCTTACAAGATCAAAATTCCCAGGATTCTTTGACTGCATACACAGGAACCTCCTGTGACACCTGTTTGACTTCTTTCAGCTGCATGGACACTTGTAGTTCAGTTGAACTAAATGCAGCTCCAAAATTAAAAGGAAGGGCAAACACAAATTACCTCTCTGCACAATATGAACAACCCCCATTAGACTGGCTTAATAAACTCTAATAGATGTATAGCTTAATACAATATTCAGCTATTGACATAAACATAAATATAAATTTCAAAGAAAATAACCTACTTTAGTAAAATTACCTGTGCAATAAAAATTAATGAACTCCAAATGATTCTGCACATCTCCACCAAATTGCATTTTCAGGCTCACATCTTCAGGACATGCTGGGTGGTTTGATGCATTCCCACAATTCATCTTCCTGCTAAGCCAATTTTAATTTAAATGCAATTAAAGGCTCAAAATGAACATTATGTATTAGATAAAGCCTTGAATCTGCAGACTATCATAAATATGATTTTCAGAAAAATTAATTACAAGCCATTAGGGTACAAGTCATCTTACTGCAAATGTTGAGTTAAACTGCAGAATCAGTTTGTTCCTTCCATTAAATGTTAAATACTGATTTTAAGCTTTGCTCCAAGTTAATAGCAGAAGGTCATCATAAAAGGAAAAATGTTTCTGAAATAATCCTCAGAGATACTGAAGATTTATCAATCCACATTAATTGAAAAAAATATATTCTCTCTTAATGCTTAGTGACAATTAGCTTCTGATCTAGTTTTGGTCACCTTAAAATAACAAGAAAACTCTTCACATTCTCCTTGTGCTCTGAATATAGCACAGATTTCTGCAGAAGTTACAGCTGGTGTACAAAGGCTTCAAATGAAAAATCTACGTATGGTGTGTGGTTTTGTCTAACCAGTAACTCCACAAACCTCACTGGAGATATCTGCACAAGACACACCATAGACCTGGTACACAGAACCAAGAAAATCAGCTACAAGTGCTGTCATTTGCTCTGAGGTGGAACCTGAGGGTTCACTACAACCCCAGCATGCAAGCAGTATCTGTGGAAAATGGTGATATTTTGGAATTTGAGATATGTAGAAATCACAAAGGCATCTTTTTAGATGCTTCTGAAGAAGATTTACAAATGTTCCTGTAACTCCTAGCAATGATGATGCAGGAGTAATGCATTCTAACTTTTTCTAAAAACTTACAGAAAAAGTTGTACTTACCTATATACCAAGAGGTATATAGAACACATAAGTATTTCAAAAATAGAGGAAAAGGCAATTGTATGTGGTATATAGTATATTTCAGAAAGCATTCAGCACTTTAGAGACAAAGATATAAGCATATCTCTCAGAGTTAAGGGCAGTTTTTCCAAATTCATGACTTCTAAATGTAACTGCTAGCTGTGTTCTACAATACCATCCTATAGCTACTAAGTTCTTCTTGCCAATAGTAACCACAATAGCTTCAAAGGAAAACTGTGCTTAATTCCCATCTCCCAAACTGACATATTTTATACACAATATGTCAAAACTCTGCATTTTTCATTAACTTCTGTTCTATCATTAAACAGAAAAGCAACGACACGGTTGGAGAAATTCAGCCATTAATCTCATAATAATTGCTTATAAATGTTCATGCTACACTGACAAGCTGAATGCATCTCATGTAGTTGAGGGTGTCAAGGTAACTTTAAAAAATAAATCTTTATTAAATCACAGCTTTCTTTTCTGACATTATTCAATTTAGGCACGAACACTGAAACTCACACCTTCATCATCTGCACACTTGATCCAACTTAATTTTACCTGCTTGAATATCAAATGTTTCAATATTCACCTCTATACCCAGGGCCTCCTCCAGCTGTTAACTACTCCAGCCCTCCAGGGGACTGCATGTGTTTGCTCCAATCCATTTATTGTCTTTTGCTTGTCTACATCTGTCCCTAGACACTAATGTACTCACTTCTGGATATTAGTAGATAACCTCTGTGCAGTGGGAGTTTAATGAAATATCTGGCCATCAAGCTGGATGAATGTTATTTTGGCAATTGAACTTCATAATGTAAGGGCATTTGTATGACATCCTCTAATTTCAGGGAAAGTGGAAAGTTGTTACATTCTGCAGGTATTATTAAGATGCTTCATATGCTTAAGGAACCTTAAACAATTATACTTTGGCAGACAGCAAAACTTCTATGAAATCAAATTTATTATGCCTTGACAGTTGCAAAAATCAGAGTGATGATTAGGGCTAATGAACACAGAAGAGAACTATTTCCCCAGTGAGCTTGTTGCACAGTTCTACTTTTCACTGGCAAAGTTCTTCTACAGTTGATGAGGTGTGATACAGACACACAACAGGATCCTTTTCATGATGTGGAGTTTTGGTAGCAAAATATAAGAACAGAGAGAGACTTTAAAATGACATTAGAAAAGGAAAGAGCATAAAAGCTCTTAATCCAAGCCTCTGTGCTGCGGCACTGTTCGATAGGGAAAAAAACAAAACAAAACAAAACAAAATGCCACAAACTTTCTTTGTGAAGATAAAGTTGAAGTAAGCCTAGCACCTCAGTCCTTCAAAAAATGGGAAAACTGTCAGAATATTATTTCTGTTGGGATATCTTGCAATTTTCATATTTTAATGTACACTATCCTGAATCCCTAACTGATGTTCAGAGTTTTATTTCTGAATCTTTTATCACACATAACTTTAAGAACAAGAGATTCAGAAGGCTGATCAGGGTTCACTACCATCATTGGGGATTTTACATTGACTTCAGTGTACTGGACATCAACTTACTAGCAAAGCCAGACTGAGAGCAATTAATCTGAACATACCATCTAAAACATGGAACAGATCCAAATCATGCACTCCTCTTTACCCTTTCTGGTATATTCTTGCAAGTTAGCAAAGATCAAGATGAAAATGCATATGTTGAAATCTGAAGTAAAACATTTAGCTCAATACGACAGGCACTTATAGTTGGGATAGACAAGCTGAAAGCAGGGGCAAACAAATTACCTTTGTGCACAACACAAACAGCCCCCACCAGACTGGGTTAACAAACTCTAATGGCACTCTGTTTGGGACAGTGCTGTCCTTTTCACCCAACTGGCAACACAACTGGCAACTCAAAGCCTAGAAGCACAGTATCTATCACTGATGATAAAATACCCTATATAGCAAGCCCAAGGGGAAAAGAAAGAAAAGGAGATTACTGCATTCACCAGTGAGATGCCTCTAACTCTGCAAGACAAATGCATAACAAGGCTATGGAGGATGTAAGAGAACATTCCAGAACTAGTACCGTGAATAAAATAGAGATACAGTGAGCTGTTGTCCAGATTTTCAAACACAACCACCCTTCCCTCTCAAGCTTTCGGCTGTTTGCCATTAGATTTTTCATTTCCAAATAACTCTGCAACTAAACAGGTGTAAAAAGTCAAACTCTGCCAAGCTTGGCTGCCCAGGAAGCTGTTGAAACCATGAGGTTCCCATGCAGAACACGGTCCTTGTGACAGCATGAGCTCACTCTGAATAGCTGTTTGTTCAGCGATGTGCATGTTAATGAATGCATTGTTCATTGTTATCATAGAATGCTATTCAGGGTTTCACACAAACATTAATAAAGGTATTTTCCACATCTTTTTCACTGCAAATTTAAAAGACTTTTATATTTGCATCATTCTGGTCACTGCTTCTTACCAGCTCTTAGGAAAGTGGTCCTAAGCCAATTCTCTAGCCACTCCTATGTTCCATTTTGGTTTTCTGTTTTCAGTATATTAATCAATTCCTGCTTCCATTGTACTCTGAATGCAAAACTCAATCCTGTTTATGCCAAGCCTCCTGTCAAATTCCAGCCCCATGCTGCAGTCTAATCTGCCTTCAGATCCATCCTATTTTTCAGCAGTTTTCTTAGAAAAAAAATTATCTTCTTTCCCCCTAAACTTATCTTCCTTACCTTTCTTTGAAAGGCTGAAAACATGGTGATAGGTACTTCTGATGAGCTTTAGTGTTTTTCCCCAAAAAACCTTAAGCTTAAAAGATTTCTGTTTATCCATAAATACAACAAGAACACACACTCAAAATCAGCATAGCTTCCTAAAAGACAAAGATATTCTTGAAAAACACCCTATGTCTCATGAAATTTTGTAGTTCTGAGATTAGACATGGCACTGTAGTTTCCTAACTCTGTTACTACAAGAAAAGGAGCTCCCCTCTAAACCACCAGAATAATCGTATTTTAACCTTCGCCTAAGATCTGAGCAAGATGGACATACAGCGAATGCTTATACAAAATAACTTCAGAGACAGTTTTCCCAGAACAGTGATTGGATTTGAAACAGTTGTTGTTTTACTGTATACTGAGGACTAGAGCTAGTTGCAATAGTTTCCTCAAGTTCCTCACAGTACAAGAGTGTAAATCAAAAACACCACAGTTTTTGAAAATGCTAAAAGATGTGCAATATCGATTTTCATATTTAGGTATGCTGATGCACCTGAGTTTATGGGGGGTTCCATTGGGCTGGTTTTCATTTTCTGTAGAACATTTGTTTCTTGTATTTTGGGAACATACATATGAGACCATTTCAGTAGATTCCTAAAACTAAATTTAGGAAAATAAGTATATGAAGGTGTTTGAAGTAAATATAAAAAAATCTCAAGATATAAAATATAACAGCAAGGAGTATGTTCTGTTAACTATTCTGTAAGTGGCAGTCCACAAAAGCACCCACTTCTTAGCTCATGCATCTGCCTAAGCAATTTTTAAACTAAGACTTTTCTCAATGCCTTCCTGAAACCACCCAGTTGTGTCAGGGTCTTTTGAGAAGTTTCATAGGATTATTTCCCTTTCAGCAGGGGACGGTATCATTCCCACACACATACATACATTGGCTTATTCAGAAAAGAGCTTAAAACCAGTATTTCATAATGGGACATGTTAAAATAAAAGTAAACAAGTAAAATAATAGGACTTGATTAAAATCTATCTCAACACCAGAAATTACTCATTTTCCACTTAAAACAGAAGTTCTTCCTGCTTTTAAAATGTATGCATTTTACTTGTCTACTAATCCTTGGTAAAAAAAGCTTGATACTGTGGAGTTATCCTATTCCATTTCAAGAACAGTGTAACTCAGTAAGTTTTCTGTACTGTGAAGAGAAGAAGAATTTCCTCCAGGTGAAAATGATACACTAGCAGAGACCACTGATTCCCCTCCCAAAACTGTAGGTATCTTGTGGACTGTTCAGTGGACTACCAAGGAAATATATGAGGAGATAGTGTCCAGCAGAGATTATCACTCAAGAGAGGCAATTCTATATTGGAACAGAAAATACAATGCATTGCTGATGCTGAAAACAGCTATGGAGAACAGCATTTAGGAAATAAAATATTGGAAAATAACATTTACAAAATCACATAACTTCTAGTACTATACTTCAAAGATACCTTTACTTAACAGTGGTTACCACGAGCCTGGTGATCTATTCAGTTGTGGTGGTTTAACACCAGTCAGAAATCAGAGTCCAACTAAGCCACTCCCTTCCACCTGCCCCTTCCAGCAAGACTGGGACAAAGGCAGATTGAGATGACAATTTACTGAAAGCAAACAGCAGTGGAATAAGAAAGGCACAGTGACAACAGTAGCATTAATAACAAAAGTACACAAAAAGATCAGGTGCTTTAAACACAAAAGGTGTTCAGCACCTTGACTTAGTGCCACATGGCCTCTGGGACAAAGACAAGATGGCGGATTCTCCCCTGAGGCGGCACCACATGGCCACTGGGAAAAAGGCAAGATGGCAGTGCTCCCACAGCTTGCATTGCCTGTTCCCCAGCCTGAGACAACCGAAAACAATGATGGACAAACTCCTGAAAGCTAGATTGTCTGTGTCACAATGACTGCCTTTTTCCAGATGGCTGTGTTTGCCTGTGGCCTGCAGGATTGGGCTCACCTCTTTTCCTCGCGCTCCAGCCTGCTGCTTCCCTGTCCCCCTGTGGCTGCCTCCCCTCAGCCCATGCTGCAGGGTATGTGCTCTGCTGGGCTTGGGGGGCACCACTGCCGCTCTTCTCAGAGTGGGGTGTGCACTCTGATGGGCTCAGGCCCTTCACCATTTTTTTCTCATCTTGGGTCAGCATTTGTGACCCAACAGTGTTTGCTACTTTCAGAGCTATGTTTTCTGAGGACCAGGAAGGCATGGGCAGTAGAAAGAGAGGGCAGGGTACACAAGGGTTGGTCCCAGCAACCTCTCTGAGGAAGAGAGAGAAACAAACTGCTGGAATTCTGGGCCTGCACTCACCTTATCTGCCCCCCAGAACCACAGCCACAGTGATGCCTGAAGATGTAGAATAGCAACCTGGCCACTCACATGTGGTGCTCAGCTTCACCCCCTCTCTGCAACCAGGGCATCAGCCTGTATGTCAGAGGCTGGTTTCTTCTTAGAGCCGTCATCGGCACTAGGAATGCCATTAAAATCTCGGGATGAGCATTCACGTGAAATGCAGAGAGTTAAAGTTACACACCGACATTAGAGCAAATGAGATGTGAATCAGGATGGCTGCACGTGACAGCTGTAATTAGAGAACAGACATTCTCCATTCTGTGATGGAATTGCAGCAATCATTCAGGTTGGACAGGACTATGGAGGTCAACTAGTCCAATCTGCTCCAAGCAGGGTCAGCATTAAATTCAGAGCAAGTCAACTAGACATAAAATTGTCATTAAACCCTACAAAGCATTTAACAGTAATAGTTTGACACAATACCTCGAGGTAAGCAAAGAAACAAAACTTTTTAAGTCATAGAAAAAATTACCTAAATTCTTCTTAAATTATCCTTGATGTGCCCAGATAGTTAAAAGGTTTATGTATTCCAGGCAATTTAAGGGCTGAATGGAAGAGTAAAAAAAGTCATTCTATTGTTTCAAAACAAACCTTTACAGCACTCACAATAAATTCTCCAATGAGTCTTTTATTTCTTCTATCCTAGCCTGCAGGTTTAATTTCTCTCTCTGTGATTGGTTAACCTGTTCATGTCAGCACTTACATGACCCTGTAGTAACAGTAGCAAAGTACTTCAACTACAGATGAGTGTATTCTCATAATTTCATTGAGGGATACTGAAATATTATTATCCACATTTACTGACAGAGAGCAAGACAAGGACAGATTAACAGATTTTTTCCAAGGTCATTCAAGAACTAGGAACAAAGTACTATCTCTTCAATTCCAGTCTAATGCTTACACCCTCGAGCTACTACTCTTCTTTCTAAAATGTATCTGTTGTATTTTTTTTTCTATATATTTGTCTCAGTGGCATGCTTATATTTCTTTCAGTCTTAAGAGTGCAATACGTCCTTTCCGAGCTTCATCTCATCTTTCCTCACCCTTTGTAACAAGGTCATCCTTTCTTGTCTTTGTCAATGTTTCAGCTTCCAAGAACCCACTCTCCCCTATCTCTCTAACATTATTTTCCTTGCGTATAAGGTTACATTTGTGTGCATGTCTCACACAACACACTGAATCACATTCTAGTTAAACATGCCTGGGAGATGCTCTCAAAGGCTCTATCATATATTATCAGTTTGTAATTCAGTAGTATGTAATCAAATTCCAAAGTGGTCCATACTGCAGTCAAATCATAGAAGTTACCACTGCTTCAGGCCTGTAAACCTGGCCCAAATTGTAAATGGGCATACACTCAAGGTCTGTCCTTATAAACCCCATGAATACAACTGGCTCAATCCACTTGGCTGTGTAAACTTAGGTACATTTGTCAAAATTTGAACAGGTACAGCCAGGAGAGCCCATACTTTTAGCAGCTTGGTTCACCAGGTGCCTGGTTTTCTACCTGCTCAGGTGGACTTTGAGCAGATAGATATTTCCTTTATTTTCAGATCACTGCGTCAAAGACTTTTAGGATAACTCCAGCTACATTAAAGGACTACTACTCCTACAAGAGTGTCACATACTCTTACACCTCTTGGCAACCTTCAGCAAGATCAGTCAGAAAGAAATAGCATGTCCTAACGATCTGACAGGACAAGGCCTACTGTCTTGTTTGTCCACTATATAACAAAGTTCAGCCTCTGGATAAAAACACAACACTTTGAAGAGAAGAAATGAGTCCCGGTTAAAGCAAACAGGACAAAACAATACAAATATGATGATAGGCAAAACACTTCATGGGATTAAAAAAATCTCCTTTCACTGAAGCCTTTGATGTTAGCTAAAATGTTTGATAGTCTTCTGGACCCCTGCTGCATCACTACAAACCTAACCAAAAGGCCAACTGTCAAAATAACTTACATGCTGTATGCTGATTCAATACTTTAAATCTTCCACTTCTATTAAAAATTATGCTTAAGAAACATCTGTCCAACCATTCCTACACAACCAGCAGTCTACAGCATCATCTTATAGTTCCCCAAGAAAGCTATGACTCCTGTGTTCTTTCTAGTCAGTGACTATACTCAGTCTTAGTGAATTCATCTTCTGCTAAAGTCAGACGACCTGTGTTTTTTTTAGCTCTTGGTCAGTGACAATTTGTTATAAACCGGTGTGGCTTTTACAACTGGATCTGGTCAGACTTTCAGGCAAATGAAGAACATGAAGACTGTTGATGATTCAGATGAAATTCAGAGGCCTAAGGAAAATGTTTCTGTAATGCCTTAAGTTTTGGCTTTCATATTTTTCAGATTCTGTGCAGCCTTAGTGTGTAACTCTGAACTTCATATAAAGTGTCAGCAAATTCTCTTCACAGTTTAGTTGGACAAAACAATCCTTTTCCAGTCTGAGAACCAAGGACACCATTGCAGCTTCAGGCCCAAAAAGTATAAATAACAGCAAATTGAGGAGAGCAGTCTGTGAGGTTGGGACTTCATAGCCTGAAGCTGTAATTGGACAATTAACCCCAGTATTTAAATGGACTAAAACTTATATAAATGTGAAAACTCACGACCAGTCATCCATCTTGGGTAAAGCCATGGCCAGGTGCTTGTACTGCCCAAGGTGTATCCTTTGAAGGCCTTTTAATAAATATCTACTTTATTCCTTTAACTCTGCCCAGCCTCTTTTCCAGGTAGCCTCTCTAGGCATCACCTGCCCTTGGACAACTGGAATTATTTCCTCTGCTTTTTACTATACATGTAAAATACATTCTCAAGTAGGTTGTCAGTAAACACCCAGCGAGCTCAAAATTTTCTGATGGGATTATAGTGTAAATAACAGCTAGGACATTTGCAGGAAAAGGCCTTCAAATGAAGATTATTCAGGAGAAGGCCATTGAAATATTTCTTGTGTATTACATTGCTAAACTGCCTCATTTTCATTTTTTTACTTGATCACAACTCTTCACTTGAATTTCTTATTAAAAACTTACCATTTTCTGTTGTACTTTTAAAAAATTACTAGGATATTACTCCTACTCCCCACTCCACTGCCCAATCTGAGAGAGTACTCTCTGCTACATCCAAGCTGTTAAAATATCAATAAAACTGGAAAAGTACTGATTCTGTAGCTGTGCAACTCTTCCTTCAAGCCTCTCTTTAGTTCCTGAAACTCTTACTACACATAATCAAATGAAATCAATGGGATTTGATTTTAAGTGATAAAAATATTGCTTACTCTGAATCCTTCTACTTAAAGCAGAGTCAAGTACAACTAAAATAATACAAGTACTCAAATAATTGTTCTTTTATACATAAGGGCATCAATCTTGGTTTGTTAAAACAGAAGGAATTATTTAGACTTTTATAATTAAGTTATATTTATAGTTAGAGTCCAGTGCACATATAAAGATATAAATTTGCAATGGCTGAAAATCAATATAAGTCCTCACACTGGGAAAGCTAAAACCAACAGTGGATGACTTGGGGGCTAATAAAATAGCAGAGGAAGCAGGAAAAAGCAAGCATACTTGTGAAAAGATCGAAACATAGAGCCTTTAAAAATCTTTCAGAGACACGTAGCTTGAAATATGCAAATATCCTGGTGCCTGTAATGAGTTTAAAGTTAATGTTTAAAGTTAATCATGTTTAATCACATGTTAATCACATGTTTAAAGTTAATCAGGCGTGTTCATTTTGGAAGACTTGGATTAAAAAATAAAAGGGATCCATCATAAAACTTAATTTCTTATTTGGAACTTAATTTGACTAAAAACTTTTTCGAAGCCCTATTCAAAGAGCTGAGTAGCAAATTCAGCTCTCATTTCAGTATACCTCAGTATCAAGTTCGTTTAGAAGATGCTTTCAATATGTAAGACAAAAGTAATGGAAGATTTCTAGTCTAAATAACAAAAAGAAACCTGCTTATGACAGCTTCCCAGGCCAAACTGCTTTTTGAAAATCTGTCTCAATACTACAAACCTGCAATATAGTATACAGCATGGGCAACAACCAGCAAAGCCCCTCCAAAGAGATGCAATAGAATGCCTTGAACCTCTACTACTATTACCATAAATTTTTGAGGTTTTTGGACAGAAATGCTGTGAGAATTTGAATAATACTATTTTATTGGCTAACTACTCAGAACTGGCAGTTTGTATACTTCCCTTTAATGTTTAATTTTTATAGAATTCTTATAACTTCTTTAAAATTTAGGTTAATAATAATAATAGTAGTAATAGTAGTAGTAATATTAGTGATAATAATATTTCCTCATAATAACTAGTTCCTTCTTTGCCAATGACAATATTCTTCATAATACTGTTATGAGGTCCATAAAGATGTTTATTACCACCTACTTTAAGATATCCTGACACGCTGAACACTCATGCAGCTGTCATGATAGTTATTGTTTTTAGAGCATTATGAACACAATCTGGACTTTTATAGTATCTGGTACCTTAAGACAAAAGCTCAAAGTAATTAATAAGTGGTAAACAAAATCCAGAAGCAGATTTTATATATATATATATATATAAAATACATGGTCTTTTGCATACATGAGTGACATCTGCATCATGGCTTTATAAAAGTCAGATACACTCTAAGGCTTCAGTCCTAGCTTTGCAAAGAAACAAAGACCACTTAAATAAGTGTAAACACTTTGCTATCTCTGCTCCTTAGACACCATTTCTTAGACGTTGCTTCTCAGATTTTAGAGCACAAATAACATCAGTAGATAGAGACTTCAGGAAAGCCCAATGAAATCAAAGGAGTTCTTCTTGCCAACTACAGTGAAATCCTACGCAGGTTCTTTTCTCCTTATGACTGCACTGAAGTCCTTCTATTTCCTTTGCCATTTTTTGATTGTTTTTTCAGTTTTTTTAGAAAAACCTTGATCATACAGAGTATTCAACAGAGTTTCTTCCATTAAATTTGGAATTACTACTACATTTGATACAATTCCTCTTTATGATGGACACCAATTGAATTACCAGAATTTTTTTGTCTTACATTGCTGTGGCTTCCTTTCAAGGCAACTCACACTTATAGACCTTGTCTAACTCCAGTTCATAACATGAGTATGAACACACTCAAGAGCATGTGGCTGTGATCATAGAAAACCCTCAATGTTTTGATAGAAATCTGAAGATACATTATTTGGGGGTTTGGGTTTTTTTAAGTTTAACAGCAGATGTTGAGTATGTTCAGTTGCTAGGATAGATAGCTCCACACACGTGGTTATCACTTTCTCCTGAACTATGGCATTCAGGGGTAAGTCTATAAAGTTGGAGGCTTATCCCTTCACACTGAGTGTAGGATCAGACAGCAAGACATCTCACCACTTTACAATCTAAAAACTCTGCCCATGCTCCCATGACTTTTCACATTATCTTTCAATACTTTTATTGTAGAATATAAAATTATATTAACAAAATTCTATAGCAAACCAAGAGAGGTTAATCTACCCATTATCAGGCACGTTAAGGACAATGGTAAGTTAAAACTCTGTAATTATGATGCCTGCTAGACTCTGTGCTACATAGATCTTAGAACGTCTGAAAAATAGAATAAAATCTGGATGTCTGTTAATGAGCAGTATATAAACGTAATTCACAGGTTCCTCATAATAGCAATAAAGAATTTTATCCCCAACACTAAATAGACTAACAATACTGAAGTTTGATATATTGCAAGATGGTGTGCTGAAGGTACTACTTGAGTATTCTCAAGAGAAAACTGGATCTGTTAATCTTAAAAAAACTATTCCAGGCTTTGATGTTATATTTGATGAATTGCCAACATTAGATGGTTTATCATGATTTAAAGCTGCTAGTACTTAAACTGCCTCTTCTTATTTCTGTATGTCTATGATGTTTATCGGGGGGGGGGGGGGGGGGGTGGAATTTTACAATATAGAATCTGCTAATTTAAAAGCATCATAATTTATTAGATATATGTTCCCATCTGCAAGCCAAGGTCTGATATTATTCACAAAATCACTATATTTTCCCTACTCTTAATTTTTCCCAAATTCAAATCACAAAATCATTATATTTTCCCTACTCCTAATTTTTCCCATGAAAAAAACAAAATATTTTCACTGATCCTTTAACAACCAGTCAATTGTTCTCCACATCAGTCAAGTGTGTCCAGCCACTCATATGAGTAAATACAACAAACACTAAAAATTTCATACAGGAACTACCATCAATATCCAAACATGCTGTGCTACTCTTGCCTCTGGGCCCAGAAAACATGTATATCTATTTAGGTGTTTGTGAGGAGAAGAGTTCAATATGTGAAGGGACAAGGAAGGATGTCTTTGCTTCTGCTGTATTTTGGAGCTTGCTTGAGTAACTTACCACAGTGCTACATGGCTTTTTCAGCACTGTGTTGCATTGATTCCACTCTCTGTGCTCCTACATGACTGCAGGATGGCTCCTGCACCTACACACAAGACAGCTGAAGCACAGTGGGACCTCTGCAATCACCAAGGACCAAGAGTCCACAGTGGTTCACAGAATCAGTGTTACAATTGTTACAATCAATTACATAACCATAACAACAACTAATTAATTAAAATATT
The DNA here is from genome assembly GCF_051311805.1 of Agelaius phoeniceus. Taxonomy (NCBI): domain Eukaryota; kingdom Metazoa; phylum Chordata; class Aves; order Passeriformes; family Icteridae; genus Agelaius; species Agelaius phoeniceus. The sequence goes on along the minus strand of NC_135270.1, from coordinate 38,096,705 downwards.
GATTCTCCCTTAATGAAAGAGATAACAGTTGAAATTCATTATGGTCATATCACTTACATTAAACATTTTTAGCATGTAATTTCTTGAAACAGATTTAGTTCTGATGAAAAATAGACACCAAATATTTCACGTTGATCTGATGTCTAAAAACATTCCAGTCGTGCTTAAGAAATGTGTCATCTTTCTATTCCTTTGTATCTTTTTATTCCACTCAATGACAAAATAATTGAACTAATTTGTGATTGATGCTCTATTCTTATTACAGTTATTTCTTGGCTGTGAAATTCTTCCTGATCTGCCTTCTCAATCTTCCCTAGAGGTGTGCATGACTTCTCTCTTTCTTTAATTCAAAAACTCCTAACATATGGTTCCCACCAAAGCTTAAAAACTGTCTACTTTTGTAACTGTACTGATCATGACAAAGAGGGAACAGAATGCCAGATTACTTGCCAGACTACACGTCATTTTATTCAAACATTCACAAGCAACTTTTCAAGAGTTAAAATATATTTGTCATTGTAATTTTTAAAAGTATAATTTATCTCTCTTCTCTCTCTCTCTTTTTGAATCCCTGTTAAAAACTGCTGAACCAAAGCTTAAAGGCATCCAGTCTCCTGGGACCTAACAGGGAGTGACTGCTGAGAACAACATGTATGATAGAAACAGCAAAGGGCTTTGCCTACCTGTCTGAAGGTATCACTTCCTTTTCTTAATAACAGGAAATTAAAAAAAAAAAAAAGTTCGCCTCCCAGCAGTGGGATCAGAGTGGGGAGGGCTCAGATGACACTAATGATTACTTTATTTTCCAGTAGCATTGAGAGGATAGATAATCTATTTGCCTCTTAATAAACTTACCTCTTCCATTTAATTTTTTTACCTGGCTTGGTCAAATTACTGATAAATCTCTTATGAAGACTCTGGAAAGGTTTTATATCCATTTTCAAGGGTTGGAGAAGACATACGCAAGTTTTTGAAAAAAAAAAAGTAACCTTAGATGACAGAAAATGCGGTTAAAATAATTGTGATGTTTGAGGATTGGTTAGGCATCAATCTGTTACATATGTGAAGAACCGCATAAGGTGTTTCACAATGTCTGTTTCTATGTTATCCTTACATAACTTTATCCAAAACTTTCCTGAAGAGTTACAATTAGCTTTCTCACAGAATATACTTTATAAGTTTAGTTTTCACATTCTTTCTCAATCTTTTTACAATATAAGTTACCAACACGCTTTCCCTTGTAAAATTTTTCATGTCCTTCCCAAGAGAAAACAGGAATAAAACCAAAAATGGGACAGTAATGATTGCCTGGTTGGCTCACTATTTGCCAGCAAGAATTGTCAATACTGCTTTTAGCAAGAAAAATACTTTGGTGCTAGTAGCTGCCATGTAGCCAATCTCTTCTGCCCAAGGGAAACTAACATTCCTTCTTTAGTAATTTGTTAGAGGTCATTACCAGCATATTATTTAAATGAACCAGCAACATGCCTTGATTTGCTGCTCATCTAAACTGTCTCCTTTTTGAAGCTGGGGATAGTAGAACTACTACCTTCTAAATGACACTTTCAGTGGAATCCTGTCCTATAATTATGTCTTCTCAGGGTGTCACTTGAAGAGGTGTGACTCAGCAGCAGGAGGTTACATGTGGTGACAAAGCTCAAAATGTGTCTCCAGTACTATAACTAACATTGGTACCAAACTGTTGAAAGTGATTTCTACTAGGAGCTTTAGTTCACAAAATCCAACTCATTCAAAGTTTCTTTACAAAATATAATCCTGAGAATCGACAACTCCCACGGGTAACAACACTGTAGATTTCTAGCTTAACAGTCTGAACCTTTTCTGGAATATTGCAGTGGGATAGAGATCCCAAGGAAATCTACATCCCCCATGCATATTCAGGCTACCTCCTCCACCTCCCAGCTTCAACCAACTTACTTCATAGTGCTATTTTTGCTTTCATGTTTGAAAACCCAAAGCACTTAGAGAAATTCCAGTTGCTCTGTGTTCTTGTCTACACTCCTGACACATTTCTGCCTCAGAAAGTCTGAGGCTTGGTGATTGTCATTTCTCATGCAGGAACAGATTGGAAGCTGGGGGAGGGATTCCTGCTTCTTGTGCTCATCTTTTCCCACTTTGAATGAAGCACACACAACCCTATACCAGTTAGCATTACCACACCCACAGTAACTTAGAATATATACTTTGCTTCAATCCATTTTTTGCAGTTGCAAAAAGTTGCACTTTTCTTGTTTAATCGTATAGAGTGTTGCAGTTCACTGTGTTGCAGTTCACTACTTTATAGAAAGGCTCTTTAAATAACAACTCTGTGTTTTTTCTGTTTCTGAATGCTTTGATTTAAAAATGTGCTTCTTTGCAAAACATTTATGTTTGCACTGAAATGCTCCTCCCACATTTTAAGAGTGATATAATTGGTTTTCCTACATCCTTTCTGAGAGAAGGCAAGTGATTTATAAATATTTTCCACTTCACTACACATTGCATAAATCACTGGACTAACCTGAACTTCAGAGCTTTGTCTGCTCAACCTTGCTGTGGTTTGTGATCGGGCAAAGGGCTCCCTTCCCTCAGGTCATTCTTTGGGTTTATCAATATGGAAAGTCTTGAGCTGGGTTAACTATGACATTTCTTTCCAACTTTCTTTTGCTCTTTTAAAAGAAGTCAACTCCTGGCGCTGTTGTGTGATAGTAGCAAAGACTAACCAAAAAGGGCTCCCTTAGGCTCCCTTCCTGACTCTGAGGAAGGCATCTTATTGCAAGAAGCAAACCAGAATTATCCTTAAGGTATTCTCTCTTTGTACTAACACACAACCCTTCTTGTGAGCCTCTTGCTCACAAGAGGCTCTTGCATTTAAAGTAGTGCTTACTTCTCTTGAAGGCAAGGTTGAGGGTGAAGGCAATGAGTCTAGAGCAATGACACAGGGTCTTTCTCCTATGGGAGAAATAAAACAGGGAGACCTAAATTTGGGAACAGCTTGGGCATTTTTGCAACAACAACAACAGTCCTCTCATTGATTCATTACACATGCATATATTGGGAAGAAAAAATGGTTATTTCTCCTTTTGGCTGATGAGTTTATGAGGCATGGGCAAGACTGCTGTACACAGCTGCCAAATTGTTAGGTCTAAAAACTCATCTTCTACTGCCACTAAGTATGACAGCAAGGAAAATCCAGGAGGTTTCCCACAGCTCTCTCACTGTTTTCATGCCTGTATCATCTACATATTCACTTCCAAGCTCTCATTCTGTATTAAGAAGCAGGGCCTTGTTGAAAAACCACTCTGTTAAATTTCTGGGTTAACAGCTCCTGAATTTAGCTATCACTTTCCAAAGCAGTATGATCCCCACCTAATGGTATCCAAAGATCTGATTGTGCTTGCAACTTAAGTAAGCTTGAAATGCCTTTCCCTTTTCCCTCCAGATATAATTTGTAAACTTCTCCTTCAAAGTATTGCATCATCTTAAGTCCTTTGTCTGTTATTTTTTTAATTAGTCCCGTCCATCTACCATGAGAAGTCATTGCCTCAGATTCTCTGTTCTATTTTGCTAAAGAATGATGGATTTTTACATACAAAACTGAAGTGAATTTAGTTTCCATTCTGCTGCTTTTCTCCTACTGCAATGACTGTTTAGCCTCATGATTCTGATAGATGCTGTACTCAGGCATGATGATTGCTTGCATGTGCTTTTATCCTTTTTTTTTGGCATTTTATTGTTAATACTGCCTTTCCCAAAGATCATATTCTCACCTTATTTTCCCAGCCTTTCTACATCAAGACCTATGTTTCATTTATAGATTTCAGATAATTTATTGTCCTTTCTCCATACACTTCTGCATCTAAAACCTAAGACTTCTGATAATTAAACATCCCTCTGACACAGCCTTCCCTTTAAGCTTGGCCTGGTTTACAAACATACATGTTATCACCTGACAAAGAACAGCTAACCTAGGTAATTCATTATACAATGTTCTGTATTTTAAAAAAAACCCATTTCAAGGAGGAGAGAGACATTTGCTGATTGCTTCCAAAGACGTTCCTCCCCCAGCATATGAAAGCATATCTTATGAGCAATTGCTTCAAGGAAGTAGAGATCAACACAGAAGAGTATGCTACCAACATTCTTGAACAAGATTAGTCCATATAGGCTACTGTAATGCCTGTTTGGCCTAATTAATATTTTAGTTCATGAGAGGCCTCATTAATTTTAAGTGGATTTCTTGTGCATTTGAATACACTGTAATAGCAGTAAAGGGATATATCTTGCAGTGAACTTGGTAGCATTCAATTTTTTACAAGATTTGCCAAAGGCAAACTTGAAAAGCAAGTTATTTTCAACAGACTTAACCTTGTCTGATAAGAGTTTGAATGGTCACCAAAAAACTTGTAAAGGTCTGCAAATCATAATCTCTTAAGGAGAAGACATCAGGTTTTGAAGCCTTACATTTTCTGCCTACATTTCTGTGATGTGTCATGCAAATAGCCAGACTGCACTTTTCTGTTCCCATGTGTATAAACTGGAGTAAAACTATATCTGTCTTGGTTTGAAGTTTTGCTATGAGCTTCCTCTACTTCTAGCATGCAAGGATATAAATGTAGCTGATAGCAGAGCTGGGAATCATCTCTGCTAGATATTACCATCCAACCAACCCTGGCCAGGTCCATCATATAACATTTCCCTGCAGTGACACAGGCAGAGAAGAAACTCATGACCCTCCTTTTCTGCTTTTCCAGGACATCTCCAGTGTCACAATACAGGGGGAATTGCAAAACCCCATTTCCTTTTCAGGATATATTGAAAGTATGAGAGTGAGAGAAGTGAAAATAAGGATTCAAGACTTTGGGTGTTTGACCAATTTAATCCTAATGGAAACCACATCTGCTCTTGAAAACTGTATACAATATATTTACAGCAGACAGTAAAAATATTATTCCAAAATTCTGTTTCCCTGTGTTATTACAAAATGACAATATTGTTTTTAGGCTATTTCCTTTTACCAGATTGACAGAATTACAGGTTGACATTACTGTGAAATTTTATGATGTATTATGTTAACTGTGCCAGTTTGATTAGTCTTGATTGACAGCTAGTACCTGCACAGAAAGTTAAATATCTCAGGAAGGAAAGAGCAGTGAAAAGTATGTTGCCTCTCTCATTGGTAACAAGTAACAAGAAATATATAGCAACAGTAGTAGTAGTAATATTAATTTCAATTATAAATAAATTTATTCATTAACATTTAAAATACTGATTTTCATATCAGTGAAATAATAATACTCATTACTATTAATTATAATACTCATTTCTATTTGCTCTCACCGAAACCAGTTTGAGGGTTTTTCACTTTAATAGTTCAACATCTTTGAAATCCAGAGATGAAGAGTGGGAAGGATCTCCTTATTCACTGAGTTTGGTACTCTATTTGCACAAATCATCATCCATCTTTTGAAAAGCATAGGGATTACCTTCTGAAAAGGACTTAAGGTTTTGCATATTTTGCTGTAGGTCTTTTAGGTTCTGTTTTCTTTAGTGGCTGGATGTTTTCAATTAAATTTCCATCTTAAATTTATTTGCAGCCAGCTAATAGCAAACTCTTCCTGAAACTACATGATCCTCCAACTTAAGGTGTTTTCCAGGGCTCCTGGTATTTAAATATCCCAGGGAGAGCAATCATATAATCTCCTAGCCTTCTTTTTCTAGTTACGTCCAATTTCCATCCACATTTATAAAAATTTCTGCATTTTTCATTCTCTCCATCCCGAGAGAAACAAGTCATTCTCCTGATAATCCTCAAAGTCTTTATCATTATCTTTCACACTTTGAATTCCCCTTTCCTTAGCACAGGAGAGTCCATGCCCAGCCCAACAGTGAGAGCTCTCCTTGGGAACAGTTGGATACCTCCACATAAGAATGCCATAACCCCCAATAAAACCTTTCCATGTCCCATTTCCCTCCTGTGCTGAGCACAAATACACACTTTTGAGGCAGAAGGAAACCTGGAGCAATATGCACAATAGTTCTTTGCTGGGGGCACTGTACTGGCCACTGGTACCCAGTATTTCATATAACTTGTATAAATCATTCCCTCTGCAGCCCTACCACTACCAGTGCCATCTTGTCTTCCCCAGATTTAGGATTACATTTAACTGTATGACACTGCATCACAGTGGTGCCTCTTAGGCTCTTTAGGATCAATTTCTCTATTTCAGTCATTCCTCTCTGGTAGAAGTCCTAACTCTAAGGGAATTTAGTACTATTAGTCCCCAGGTGCAGCATTTTGCACTTTCTGCTATGCAATTTCATTCCATTTCTGCTACTGTAGTTCTCAAAATTATTCAGCCCTGACTGCTTCTTTCTCTTAGTTTTGTCTCACTGGTCAACTTTTTTCAGATCTTGAGAAGTTCCTTAAAATTTTCTCTCCTGTTAGGAAGCTCCCTTTCATTGTCCTGAGTTTAGTTTCTTACCTACTCCACAATCCAGCAATTCTTGTGCTGACACATATACTTTTTGGTTGAATAAATAATTTTTGAAACAGCAGTATAGCAAATTAGGCTCCAGAAAGACTATTAGTAGTTAGCATTTCTTTCCCCAAAAGGAAGTCAGCTATCTGGTTAGAAAGAAATCAGGTTAATCTTGCGTGATCTGCCTTTTCTATTTTTATTTTTAATGCAAGTTTAATTTCATAATTCTTCAGCCACAAGAACAAAGTGAAATGTCATGTAATAGACTCTGTTCTTATATTTCTATATCTTCTCATAAATGACTATGTAACCTTTCTAACTTCCATTTTTAATTAATTAGGTCCATATAGACAAACCCTTTTGGCCTTTGTAATAACATCTTGAGTTCAGGCATGTTGGAAGGGCAAATCATTTCATGTAATGTTTCAAAATAAATGCCTCTCTATCCATAGGCCTATAGGAATTGCTTCAAGGGAAAAAAATGGTGATAAAATAAAGAAAGAATACAAAGGCTTACTGTCCCATGGAAATGTTTGGTAATGATTTTAAACCAAGTAAAAGTAATGCCTGGGATTTGGAGTGGAAAATTTTATTTTACTAAATATGTTTCTTCAAAAGATACTGCTAGAAAAATTATTAATGAATTCACTTACCAGTGTTGTTATTTTTAAACATCTATCATGTTTTTACAATGAAAACTTGAAGTGGGAAACTTTTCAAAACAGACCTTGTGTTGCACCATTATTGTCTTTTTATCTGCATTACTTATGTCACTAGCACAATAATTCCATGTATTAGTATAGCTACTCTTGAAATAAAAGGATGCATATTTGCTTGGAGTTTCTTTGAGAAACATGCTATTGCTGAATTGTTATTTTTGCACAATTACCAAACAAAATTCAGATTTACCTCCATTTATTAGCTCAGAATGCAATTCATGCATTTCCATCAAAGGAAACATTACTGACATACTGGCAGAAATAGAAAGGGTTTTCACTGCAAACTTCCTTTTGCATTTACTTCATTTCTCAATGGATGTTCAAACATTCTAAGGTGACAATAGCTGATATCTTAGCTGATAGTCTCTTTAATTTTCTGCCTTAGTCCTACAATGACAGTCAGAAGGTAGTAAAAAGCTGATCTTAAAAGTCACTGAACAGAAAATTAAGATGGAAGAAAATTATGATTCTAAGACACAGTTAAGTGTCCTAATTAGCTTCTGCTGGAGTACCTCACATTCATGCTATAATGGTACATAGGAACATGAATTGATTCCAGAGGGAGGTCTGGTACAGTCAATCAGTTTCTCCACTCATGAGGAGACAACTGCCCTGGTTGAATAAGCCTGTAGACCACTGGGAGCTCATATTCCTTCAGCTATAAAGCCCTTTTGGATGCATGTCCTTATCTCACAATGAAATCCTTAAAAGCTTTCTTCCCTGGTGAGACATACATAGAATATGGATTTCCTTTTGCACTGCAAACTCTGCCTAGAAAAACAGTACAGACAGCTCTAACTTTGGTACTATTGGGATGGAAGATAACAGAGAAAAGGACAGCAGCGATGAGAAAGCACAACCAGAAATGCATCCTGCCTCAAAAAAACCTCACCAACCTCGATGTGTTTGGAAACGTAGCATCTATCAACTGTCACTTCCAGAGAGAAGGTAACTAAAAATAACTACAACTGAACATGTCTGGAATTAAATTCAGGAAATGGCCAATAAAAAGAAAGCTGGCCTATTTTGAAAAAAAAAATAAACATGCTAAAAAACTGTGATAGTTGTTGTTCCATTGTGTGGAGAACAAAGTGAACATTTCTCTTATTTTCAAAGCATGCACTGCAGCTTAATTATACCAAATTGCATCACAGATCCAAACCAAAGTATGTTAGCAGAAAGGCAGAAGAAAATGAAACAAAGGCAAAAGCAAAGCATCCCATCCTGGCACATTCTCCAGGTATTGTGCTTGGCAGCTGTGAGATGCAACTTGGCACAAAACTCACAAAAGCCTCTAAATGCTCTGCCATTCAACCCCAGCTATCTGGAACCACATGCTTAAGTTCATGACCTAGAAGCAGCTCAGAATGTTCAACAGATAACAGAATCCAACCCTAGAAGAACTAGACTGCCTGTGGGGAGGAGAACCACTTACAGCACTGCTCCAGAGAAGGCTACATAACATGATTTTGCTCAGAAGCTGATTAATTCAAATACCAACAAGAGGTTGCTTGGTGCTGGCTGTAGAGGCCCTGATCATTTGCTGACAGCGTTGGAAAGTATATGGAAATGGAGATGTGAAGACTCCAAAGGACATGTGCCACATACAAGAATTTTAGTATCATAAACAATATGAATGGAAACCTACATGACAGAACATACTGGCATAAACAAAACATTTAAATATCACATTAAAAAGTAGGTAACAAAGGGAAATAAAGCAAGGACGTTGCTCAGTCAAAGACCAATAATATTTCCCAGCTTTATTAAAAAAAAAAGAAATATTTCAATTATATCAAAGTACTTGCAACAGACCTTAAATGCAAAAAACAGCTGTTTAACAGAGAAAGTACATTACATTCTCCTTTTGAATGTTGGCTTAGATATGTGTTGCAACAATGACGTGTTACAGATGACGTGTTAATCATGGCTTCCATACAGTAGTTCAGTGGTTTTATGTAATATCTTTTAAAAAGTTCTAGAAAAGGTTTTTTCATTACCAGTTTTAGGGGGGGAGGGGGTGTTTGTTCTTATTATTTTCACAGATGCTTGATTTGTGCACTATCAAGGGCGCAGGAAGAAAAGGTGTTATATATCTCCATTTTAGCATTTTGTTAACTTATCACATGTATTTGGGCTCATTTACCATTAAACTTTCCATTAAATTTTTGAGTACAGCTCAGACTGTCCTAGTTCAAGAACTATTGTTCATGTTTCCTTGTTTACAGTTTAATTTTGATTAGTTCTCTACTGGCTTCTGTTAAACTGCTATGTTTCTAAGCATTCAAAAATTTTTGCATTCGAAACTTGTTATTAAGGAGTAACCAGTTAAAAATGCATGACGTACTCTTTGATAATACTGAAATCCCCTCCCTTCCAGTGCCAAATTACTATTCCAGTTACTGGTACTTCTCATCATGCAAGACAATGATAAACTCAGGCTGAATGAAATTGTTACTTCATTGTGACAGAACAGAGAGGTGTGCTCTATGCATGTGTGTACAGCAGACTGTGGAGATCAAACAGGAAAACATTTGAGATATGCAGTCTGCATGGTCCTTTTGCTGACATAAGTATTCTCCTAAATGTACTGTAGATTCTTCTTTTAAAACAGATTTGGTCACTTTAGCTGTAAAAAGAAACATATGTTTTTACCAGAAGCAACGTAAGGTATATTATTTTAATAATGCTCTTTTTTCTTCAAGGTAGGAACTACAAAAATAAACACACACACAACCACCCCCCCCACATACACACACACCAGATCGAAACAGCTACAAAATAAACACTCAATGCAGTAGGACATGTTGGCTAGTTAAGAGTGAAACATGTTATTACATGCCTGCATCTCATCCCAAAATAAACACAGAATTGAAATAGAAAACAAAATAAGATTGTTTTAATACGGGGTCTTAAAAGTAAGACACTATGAAAAAAACCTCATAAAAAAGGTGCATTCAAAACTAAACTAAGAAGATAGTTTCTAAAAAGTCACTGTGTTTTGTCAGTCTCTGGTACCAGTTCACATACAATTTATTACAAGAGAAAATTATGAGTTCAGTAGTAACTTGATCTGACTATTTTGACTGAGTACAAGACAAGCACAGAGTAAAAACTATGTCCACTAACACCCAAATCCAGAGTGACTCAGAGGCCATTCTAAGCAGTGCTGGCTATAAAGGAGTCCACTTTCTACTGCCGTTCTACATCTCTTCATTTGAGTCTGGCAATGCTGTCTGACTAAATTGTCCAGCAGAGTGGGTAGATGTGAAATGCCTGTTTTCAATACCAAATCCAACACTACTGCTGTGCATTTCACTTTAAAGCAAGATGACAAGCTCCAGAGTAATGAGCTCCCCCTTGCATTAACCCTCATTAAATGCAGCACCTGGAATCCACCAGACCTGGCTCCCAAATTCCTAGGAGTGCATCACCCTCTGCTACCTCCCTGTCTCTGGGCAAGGGTGGGTGTGGGATAGTAGGGGGGAGAGAGAAGTTGGCATTGCTCCAACAGATGAGCCTTGGAAGGACCCTTGTGCTACAGCTGGGAGTGCAGCCTGGTCTCCACGAGGCCTCAGAGGAGAGTCCTCATTGTCCTGTGCACCTCCGGAAGACAAGAGAAGGGCTCTTGTACTATCTAACAGGTCCTTTGTCCTCTTGCGTTAAAGTGAAAAGCACTTTCACTTTAAAGCCAGCAGTGCTTAGAATGTTTATGAGTGTAATATGAGGCAGCCAGCACTACTTAGGATGATTATAAGTGTAATATGAGGCAGAGTGGAACTTTGATTCATGGTGCTAGATAAGCTAACTATGATTTGTTTGGAAAATAATTTTTTAAGTTCCTTAGCATCTCTGTTCCAAGCAAGTTCCTATTGAAAAGGAGTATCTCTATAGATCATCTAGGTTAGGACTACCTCTTTGAGTATCATTTGGAATATTTCAAAGTAGACCCTTTAGGCAGTTTTACAAACTAGTATATCCAAGTTGCCCTTATGGACTGTGATTCAGCTTGTGTTCATACTTGCATTGTCTTTATTCCAAAAAACATTGTACCACAAACTCTGTATAGCAGCACATCTTGAGCTCCAATGATAGACCTGAAAGTATACAGTATTCATACTCCTGACCTGCAACAGACTAACACACTACCAGAGTAGTTAGAAGACAATTAGGCCAATTTCACATTTCCTAGCAGCCGAAAAATTTCATGTTATTTTAGTCACAGTGGATGGATGCCAAGTTCACTGGAAACAACCCTGCTGATTTACCCAGTCCATTTTAATACTTTAGAAATACTGTTGAAACATGGCTGTCCTAATTACACAGGGATCAGTGCACAGTGTCCCTCTCACCCAGGATTCTCCCAGAAGGGCTGCAATCACCTGCATTCCCCTTAATTTCACCATGCAATTCCAACTAATTTCATCCTAGTACAGTGCTGTCAGACAACTCCCATGTCTCTGCGGTTTTAATCGATTAGCTCAATGTCTCTATAATGCATCACCAGCTGCCAGGCACAGAACTGGACGCTTTGCAAGCATTTCAACGAAAAGACAGTTTAATTACTATAGCAGCATCTCAAAGGCATAGGCATAAGGACTTGCAAAAGAATTATTAAAATATTTGGTGTCAACAAACCACTTTAAAACTGAGTGAACAATGACAATCAAAAGGTAGAAAATAAGGAGAAAGTCACATTTTAAATAGACCATTTTAATAGACTCTAATGTATTCAGGCAAATGGACTACCTTAAGTGTTACTGTTTACACAATGCAATTGTGCTTTATGATAATTTTTTTGCTGCAATACAGATATGTAAAAATTGACGTTGCTGTCAGTAAATTACAATGCAAGAAAGATATCTTCAATTAGAAAATAGTTGAAGTAAGCAAATTAGACAATAAATAGACTGCCTTAAATTAATGAATTACTGAACCAGACTGTAAACTTTGCTTCATTCCTTGAACCACTTCTGTGCATTGCTGATCACATCAATGCAACTGAAAGGTCTTGTGACTCTCTGGCTGAAGTGAACACATGCATAGGGAAAACCAGACATTTAAATAGCATCAGTTCTAACAGAATCAAAAGTGACGTTGCAGGTCAGTCAACGAGACAAATGACCACAGGAATTAAGGTCTAATCCTTTCCTCCCTCTCTGTGCAAGACTAAAGGATGCTCAGAAAGGACTTAGGAAAACCCTGTATCTGCTGCACAAGCAGAGACAAGAAAGCCAAATTATACAACAGTCCCCAAACTATACAATTGTCCCCAACAGTCAGACCCAGCACCTCTCTCACAAAACACACAGGCTTCCCAAGACTCAAAGTTTGACTGCAAACTGTAACAGTATAACTGTATTTAAAGCCTTTTCCAGCTGACATAAATGGTCACTCATTTGCTCAAAGCTGTGCTTCAACATAAGGCTTACAGTAACCTCAGCCTGGCTGTATCCTAAAACTGGCTACTGATGGGTTGGAAGGTGCTGGGAAAAAGTTCAAGGTCACATGCTCCACTCTAGTGGGAGATGTCTATATTTGATCTTGGTGACCTCTTCCAGCAGTCTGAAAGAATGGCATTGACAGAAGCTGCATAAAGACTTGCCCATTCTTCTTTACTACAAGGAAGGTCACTATGATTTATCACCTTTGTGAGGGGAAGAAAAGAAAGAGATGAGGAAAAGAAAACTTACTGCACTTAAAAGTTCTCAAAACCTCAGGGCAGCACTGCAGGTATATGGGAAATAATAACATTACAAAGCATTTGGTCCTTGCACAAGGCCAATGCAGTACATGGAAACGTGAGATCACATTTCTTAGCTGGCTCATTTGCAGAATTTAAAACATGCTGTTTCATTTTATTAGCATTCTTAGTGGAACCTCTGATTTTTCTTGGTGTTCTAAAACAAATCTGAGCCACAGGAATATATAAAACCTGGGAGTCCTCCATTTTAAAGGCCAAAAAATCTATTAAACCCTTCCACTGTCTAACTTCCATACTCGCTTTGCAACATTCTGTCTCACAGCAAGTTCCTGCAGAACTGCAGAAATCCCTCTTCTATCACTTAGCCTTCTAGTACAGCCTGTAACATTCTGTGCTGAAGTGAAATCCACAGACACCTCAGTTTTCACATCTCCTGCAAATATGAGTATGCAAGCCTGTTCAGTGCTTCAACTAAATCATTCAATCAGTAATCAGCACAGCACAAGGCAGAGTTATAAAGTAAATTGTTGTAAGTTAAAAGATAGTTTTCAAATTCATATGAGTATAATCAGTTTAGTTATGAGTTTAAGCAGTTTAGATTTAACATATTAACCATCTTTAGGACTTTCTTCTAATCTGGACAAGACATAAGCCTTTCCTCACATTTAGAATGTTTCAAATTTTTTTATGTTTAAAAAGTTAGCAATCAGTACACAGAGTACAATACTACCTTCCATCTTTAAAGGCATTTAAAGAAATTTACATTGTCATGTCTGCAATCTGTTTACAATCTACATTTTAAAAGTAAAGCCCAATAAATTATTTCTCCTATGAAGTGTTGCTTTCTTCATAATGCAGTCAATAAAGCTAGGGTGCACAGAAGATATTGCAGTTCAGTCAGAAAAGGATGAGAAACATGCAAGAGCTAGTGTAAAATACCTCAAAAGAACCCCATAATGTATTGGGCTTGTGTGGCCAGGTTTTTGCAGCAGGGGGGGAACTACAGGAGTGACTTCTGTGAGAAGCCTCTGGGAACTTTCCCTGTGTCTGATGAAGCCAATGCCAAGCAGCTCCAGGGCAGACCTGCAGCTCGCCAAGGCCAAGCCCTTCAGTGACAGTGTTAGCACCTCGGGGATTACAGAGCTAACAAGGGGAAAACAGAAGCAAATTGCAGCCAGAGAAAAGGAGTGAGAATACATGAGAGAAGCAACTCTGCAGACACCAAGGGGAGTGAAGAAGGAGAGGCAGGAGGTGCTCCAGCCCTGGTGCTGAGATTCCCTGCAGCCTCTGGTGCAGACCATGGTGAGACAGGGTGTGCCCCTCCCTGCAGCCACTGGGGGTTCATGATGGAACAGATATTCCCCTGCAGCCCCTGAAGGAATGCACATCAGACCAGGGGGACATACCCAAAGGAGGCTGTGACCCCATGGAGAGCCCATGCTGGAGCAGGCTCTGGGTAGGACCAGCAGCCCCATGGAGAGAGGAGCCAATGCTGACAGAAGTTTCCTGGGGCCCATGCTCTAGCAGCCTGTTCCACCTGAAAGGACCCACACTGGGGCAGTTTGCAAAGAACTGCAGCAGATGGGAGGGACCTCCCTCAGGAGAAATTAATGGAAAACTGTCTCCCATGGGAGGGACCTGACCACGGAGCAAGGAAAGAATGTGAGAAATCCTCCCCTTGAGGAGGAAGGAGTGGCAGGGACAACATGTAATAAACTGAATGAAGCTCTCCAATCCCCATCCCCTTACATCACAGTGGGTGAGAATGTAAGGAACCAGGAAGTAAAGTCCTTCAAGGAGGAAAGGGATTGGAAGGTGCTTTAAAATTTGGGTTTATTTCTCATTTTCCTAATCTGATTTAATAGGTTATTCATTAATTATTTCCCCAAGCTGAGCCTGTTTTGCCTGTGACAGTAATTGGTGAGTGATCTCTCCCTGTTCTTAACTTGATCCATGACCCTTTCCTTATGTTTTCTCTCCCCATGTCCAGCTGAAGTGGAGAGTTGGCAGAGTGGCTTTGGTGGGCACCTGGCTTCCAGCCAAGATCAAACCATCACACACTGCTCAAAAAAAAAAAAAAGAAAATTGTCTTAAATTCACAATTACTTTGACTCCTGTTCTTCATCAGCACATTACTGGTCAGGTCTCTAACAAATGGATAATCTACATTTTTGATATTTACATACCATCTGCAAAGGGCATCAGCACAGGGGCATGGTTTGGTTTGTTCATTCACTTGTTTAAAAGCTTTTATTGAGAAACAAAAGTGATCACATTTGTTTCAAACTCAGTGATGCAGTAGGAGTTATCAAAGATATTATCTTGCCAATAAACCCCTACTAATATACAACTATTATTTAATCTGTGGTTAGGTGAAGGGTTAATGTGACACTTGCTAGACTGACTTATCTGCTTAAAAAGTGGTATCTAATTTCCTTGTCTATTATGGGAAGCACCAAAGAAGGCTTGAGGTTGGGTGTTTCAGAGTGATACATAAACAGCATATCCTTGTTATTTTTTTATGTTGCTTTGTAATGAGTTGAGAACTGCTTCTTATTCATAATGTCTACAAACAAATTTAGCCACTTCACCCTGGAGAATTATCCATTGGATTTTCCAGTGTCTGATTAACAAGTGTCTAGAGACCATTTTTCCCAGGGCTATCAATCTTTTGCTCTACCTTCCTTAATTTTTGACCAAGGCAAATTTAATGACAGCAGTTCTCTTCCCAGGAAGTTCTTCTTTTTTGGGAGACAACATACTGCAAAATTATTTAACTTTTTTAGCAATTTAGGTAATACGTTCACTCGATTTTCAGAAATCAAATGGAAGAAAATGCAACCAAACAAAAAAGACGCCTAACATGTAACCCTGAACTGGAACACCTAATTCTCATGTGAAAATATGTCCCCAGATGCTGTGACTGCATGCATGCACACTCTTTAAATATGAATTCTAGCTCAGGTTCATTTAATACTGATTTGACTTCAGAAGAAGGAAAAAGTATTTAATTCATTATCACCCATCCCTGAATTAGATATATGAATGTGAAAATCTCTGTTACTAATTTTAATTGCACTATTCCCTCTCCACAGGAGACTGTTAAATTGGTTTGGTGAAATAGTAGTGAATCACATCAAAGTAGTGGGGTACATTTTATAATATATCTAAATAACTATCCCATTTTCCCAGCATGTTGCTGTGTATTTTAAGTATTAATATTATAACTCCAGTTTAGAAGAATGTAGCTTTATTTTATTCAAATAAATTTTCCTAGTACTGTATATTAGCACTGCTAAAAATCAGGCTAAATTCTAAGTGGCTATCAAGTAATAAAGGAGAAACATTTACTGCAGAAGCCAACATGAAAATGTGTTTGCCTAGTCATAAAACACTCATGAAAGGAGCTCGCAGATGCATCATTTTGATACAATAATGGTCTTTCCCATCTAATCCCACTTTTTTCTTCCTCCTTCAGCTGCAATGTTTATTACCTGAACCTAGAATGGGTTTGGTTGTTTGCTTGTTATGGTTTGTTGCAATTCTATCAGGTTAGACACTAACATTTCTCCATAGACTTGCAGCATTATTATTTCCACATATCACCAATTCCCACCCAGGAGTGCAATACAGTGTCAGACACCAACACTACCTTTGGCACTGATTTCATGAGAATGCAAAAGTCTAGATAACTGAAGAGCTTGATAACTATTCAAAGGGCAAACTTTGAAGAAATAGCCATCATACTGCAAGAAGAAGTGTTTAAAAACAAGATTTTCAAAACACCCCAATATTAGGCAAACAGCCAAGTATTTCTGAACTTAAAGACATTGAATGCTTGAATAAAGAGAATCTCTCACCATAAATAGTCTCAATAGTAACTCTCTAGTGTGAGGAGAATGGAAGCCAATGATAAAATACCTTGAGTGGGAAGGGACCCTGGAGATCATCTAGTTCCAAATACACCCCCATAGGCATGGATGCCACCCACTACACCAGATTGTCCTGGATCTTATCCAACCTGAACATTTCCAGCTGCAGAGTGTCCACATCTTGTTTTGACAACCAGTGCCTTACCACCCTCACAGTAAAGGATTTCTTCCAAACATCTGATCTAAATCTCTCCTCTTTAAGTTTAAAACCCTTGTTCTATCACTATCCACCCATACAAAAAGTCCCTCCCCCTCTTTTTTTATGTTCCCTCTAAGTTCTGAAAGGCTGCAATGGGATCTCCCCAGAGCCTTCTCTTCTCCAGGCTAAACAACCCCAGTTCTCTCAGCCTGTCTTTGCAGGAGAGGTGCTCAAGCCCTCTGATCATCTCTGTGTTCCTCCTCTGGACCTGCTCTAATAGGTTCACATCTTTCTTGTGCTGGGGCTCCAGACCTAGCTGTAGTACTTGAGCTAGGGTCTCATGAGGGCAGAGTAGTGGGGGAGAATCACCTCCCTTGATGTGCTGACCAGAACAGAGATTAAAATTCTAAAAGAAGTAGTATTTTTGGACCAATAATAAGAAATTTTAGATTGAGTTTGGCATCAAGATTCATTATCTTTGTCTTGACTTTCAATCTTGATGCAAAATTTCTCTTAAGTGAACCATTTTGTGTGAAATACTGACATATTTGGTGTTTGGGTGAGGAGCTATATTGCACCTTGATGTCTACACAAATTGAAAAAATATGTTTTTCCCTGTTGTCATCTTATTGCAAAAGTCCCATACCTTCTGGGTGATTTCTCATGGGCATCTCCTCACAGCACTGACTCCTTCTTCTTCTTCACAGTACAGCCAACAAACTCCAACTCTCCTCACAGCACAACCAAAAAACACCAACTCTCCTCACCCAGCTAACCCACTCTTTTATATCACTCATCCTCACTGGACACAGCTGTGGCCTGTTAAAGGCAGGCCTGTTCCTAATCTTTGGTGATTAGTACAGCTGCAACTCCTCAGAGGTGAGATTACCTTCTGCACTATCTATATTTTCTTACATTCTATTCCTCCACATTTCCCTAGAAAAGTTAAGGGAGAGGAAAAAGGTAATGCAAAATTGAGTGCTGAAGAAGAAAGAAGGTATTGCCAGACAGAGCTACAATTCCACTCTTTTAACAGGTATACTGACGTTACTCCTTCACCGCTGCTTGCTCACTGCCTATGTTACTATCCATATTTTGGCCATCAAAGACGACAGATTATTGTTTCATGTGCTGTCAATGTCTTAAACACTAGGTAACGTGCTACTGTGAAAAATTTAACTTTACATAAACAATACCACAGATTTTTATGATAAATCTGAAGGGATGCAATCGTGACAAATTCTTATTTAACAGGAACTTTCTGGAACAGTCTATCAGAATATTTCATTCATTTTCATTCACTCTCATACATGGCTATGAAAACGTATTCCAGCAGCTGCTAAGAGGTAAGTAATGTATGTTCTAGAGAAACCCCAACTCTATTAAACCCCATAACCAGCAGATAGAACCTCCTTCCAGAAAATCTGTTCCTCATTTAAGCAAAAATAAATGGAACAAAAACTGCAGAAAGAACAGCAAGCTATATAAAAGAGCATGCAATAAGATGATCCCAGTAAAGGAAAAACTATGAATACATCAAGTGTTTGGCAAGCTGCTATGCAGATCTGATTTTCTGCCAGCTTTCATAAACCCCAGATAATCACTGGTAGCACCTGGGTTTCCTCTTCTGGCTTCCATTCTCCATGCTGTAAGAAATAGTCCCTGGCATTTTGGTGAACAGACTCCTTTACCCAAGAGCTCGGGCAGCTGAGGGCAGGCGTTGCAGATGGATGGAGCAGGAGACTGAAGAAGGGGGATTAAGGATGGAGCCACAGTGCATAGTATAGCCAAGAATGCATGTGGTCTAATTCCCATGTCTCAGAGTTTCATCCTGCTCTGGAAAATCAGCACTTATGCTGACTCAGCATTTGTCTGGTACAGACATGCTCCCAGGTGAAGGTGTTGAACAGGAAGCTGAGGAGAATGAAACGAAACTGGAGCAGAATGGAATCAGAAGAAGCAGGAAAGCCAGAAAGAAATTATTTTAATGATTTGAACAAATGTATTACCTCATTTTTTGAAAATACCACATGGACTTATGTGAAATTTGACAGCTGGCTTCCAATGAAATATAGTGGCACAAAAATTAAATACCTGATTGTAAATGGGGTAGCCTGGGCCACACACCATTCAAACACGTATGCACTGACCACACATACAAAACTTTGTATACCTAAATAGCCTTAATGAGCTTCAAAACATGAAAACTGCTCCTTGCCTTTGTGAGTTAAAGTCATTGAAAATACAGACATTGGATACCCAACGATTCCTAAAAATGTTGAAGATTATGCATTGATTTTGATTATGATCAAAATACTTTTGATTAATTAAATGCATAATCTTCTTCAATTCTTGCTAAAATTAACATATGTGTGGGGTAAGAATTATTGTTTCCTTTAAGAGGCATTCTGTAGGAGAAGAGGTGGTTGTTGCAAATCCTGGATCTAAAATGTGTGAAAAAGTAAATCAGTCATATTGTGTCAGAGTAATGGGAGAAATGTCCATTCTATTACCCTTCATACCCACATTAGCCATCCTTACTGCAGTATCAGATTTTTTTTATTATTATTATTATTTAAACTACATAGGGACAAGAGCTACAGGACTTAGTGCTGCCACTGCATAAACATATCAGGCAAAATTCAAGAAAAGACAGGTACCAGAAGTGAATGCATACTTCTTTAAAATTATTTGCATTCTGCTCTAGTTGCCTGCCTTCTCAATACCATCAATATTTTAAAGCTTGTAAAAGAATAGGTATATATAATTATAAGTGAAACACTACCATATTACCGATTTTGAATTGAAGACAATACTTTGAGATAGAATTTTAACAAGAGACATGAGCTCAATTCCATGATTTAACAATAAAATGTATTCTCAGTTAAAATTGTATAAATAAGCTGGAGTACATGGAAATGTAAGAGAGACTGGGAGAAAAAGAGTGTTAATTATGCTAATGGTACTCTTGTAAATGCAAAAACAGATGGCAGAATGAACAACAATGGATTATTTTTTTAATCAAGCAATTTCAAATAAATATCTTTGTTCAAAAGCAGTAAGCAACTATAGCATTGCTAGGAAGTGGTAAAAAACCAGTACCTATGGTCTTATCAGCAACCTCACTTCTGATCTTCCTAGTGGATATTCCCAAAACAGAACTAATTTCCTGGTTACTGAAAAGTAGGCTGATCCCAATGCTGCTCTTAAGCAAAAAACGTGTGATGGTTGGCATTCATGACAGACTTCACATGTTACTTTTAGAATCTATATAATGGGTATAAACAACTGAGAATGTAAAATACCCAAAAGTTTATGCAGGAGACAAAGAGTTCTTTGATTGCATAGGGCTAATATTTAAGCCAGCATTCCGCAAAATTAATTAAATGACCAAACTGAACTTTAGAATTGTGGTAGATGATCTCTGTTTTGACCTGCTGCCACTTTATAAAAAAATAATAAAAACTTTCATTCTCTCATAAACTTTTTTGTAATGATTAGTCTTAATTAACAACTTTAAACTGTTGGATTTTGCAGGCCATAAACTAAGGACATTTAAATAAGTTAAAAGTGCACAACCTTTTTTTCAGAAACCTTCGAGGTCAAAAAGCAAGTCCCTTATGTTGTAGCTCTTAACCTTTTATTTTGACAGAAATACAAAGAGAAACAATTGTATTTCATCAGCATCTCTCCAGGTACTACATGTCAAACATTGCATTTAAGTAAATTTTGCCATTTTATATGTACGCAAAATTATGAATGTCACCTGCATACATAAACTATTCATATATAGTAGTGTTTTCCATTCATATACATGCAACAAATGCAAATTAAGATATTGTTTTCTTTAAAAAAACTCCCCCAAAGTGCATACATTCAGAGATTCAAAAAAGGGCTTTATACCCATCTAATTTTCCCACCATATCAGCTAAGTCTAATACAGGATATTCATTGCAAATCTTGCTTTGTTTAAATTTATGCAGATATTGCTGTAAAAGAAGGAAAATGAAGCATTCAAATGTCATCCACACTCCTGTATTACTGGACAGTGTTGTTTTATTTTGACGTGCACTGTCCAAGCTGCCAACTGGTCTTCTACGGGCACACATTTTACAAGTACAGTTCATTTTACAACTGTGAGTTCAAACCACAACAAAGGCCAAGAGGCCATCACCTAGAATGTTTACCCTCTTAGAAAGGAAATTAGAACGGATATCACACATGTTGTTGGTAAAGAAAATTAACATGAATTTCAGCAAAATGCTCTTTTTGAATGCCATGATATTTGTAGATAATTACTGAAAGATTGACTGATACGAATCTTGAAAGAAATAATTGTAATGAAATACAGCTATCATTTTTGTCTTTAAATTAATCTTCAAAGTATTTAATCTTTAATACTTACAAAATAAATGTATGATATACCCTAGCGACTTGGGGAGAGCTTATGGCAATTCTGGATTATGAGCTCTTTACTCTGTTTATGTGGCAGAAAATGAAGTGACAGAAAAAGCACCATTTGTAAGCTGAAAAATTTGTTAAAGGCTTTGAAGTTAATATTTAACTGTGTATTCTGTAATATAAAAATAAATTAATATAGATTAATGATGACAAGTCTATGAGAATATTTCATTAACAACTAAGTGGCACAGTTCTCTCAAGTTTTCAGCTCTGTTTCCTAATCTTTATATGTCTAAAAGCCATCTCAGTATGATGATGGAAGGAGACTAGGACAATATAGGAACACCTAACAGTCAGAAATATCTTCACATCATTGAAAGGCTGGAACATACCCAGCTGGCCCAACACAGACCATCTCTGATCACCTGGCATCCAGAGCTTTCAGATAGTTTCAAAAGATGGTCTGCAGTCAAACTGCATGAGAGCTGCAAGTGTACTAGAACTAGAATTTTTTTAAAATCTTGTCTTCCTATTAAAGTTTAAGGCAATGTGATAAAAATGTTTTATTTCTGTTACTTGTATCACATATATGTATATTTAATAATTTGATTAATTAAATAACATGGTAATAATATTCATTAAATACATAATCTTGGGTTTTGACTGAAATCACTTAAGTTGTGTATCCAGAAAATTCCAAGGGAATCAGGTGAAAATATGACCTTTCAGATAATAGCATGCAACTCCATCAATCAGCTTTATCATTTACTGCACTTCAACCCATCTGCATGTGTAATGAATCAGAAGAAAATAAGAAAATGAGTGCAACTAATTGATCTCTTAGTTATACCTTTTACTTCTATTGAACTCTAGTTCAGACCTGTACAGAAATACAGGATCTAGAAGTGAAGCTGAGAAATTTCATCTGCGTGAAAGTTATTTTTTAAGTGAAAGCCATGGAACTTCTTGACAAGTAAAATATATCTAGCTCTTATCTTTAACTTATCTCAACATAAAAGAAAGTTTGAAGCAAGTAGGGAGGGTATATCAACAGAATCTTCTCTAGCAACACATAGCTATTAATTTGAACCCTACAGGAAACTTAGCAATTATTTTTAGTGTCAGACATTCTGAAGTGGAGTTATGAATCACTACCAAATTTAACTATTAAAACTTATTCTTATAGTCAGGCACCTCTCTACCGAAGAATCACTGCATTAAGCAAAAAACAAAATTTAAAAACTAAGCCACTGTGGTTTTGTATAGCACATACATAAGAACTACCTGTCTGGTGAGAAAACTGGAATAGTGAAATACTAAATACTCCTCACTGTAAGTTTGTTAGCAGGTGATTATCTATTCCATCTTTCTTTAAATATTTCTGAAATTGAAGTATTTCTACCATGTACATTATTCAGCAGCTGTGCAACAATCTACACAGGCAAGAAAAAGAAACAAGAAACTTGCAAAGCAGCATGCACCTCCTTAGTAAGATTTTCCAGCAAGTTCATTAATGCTTTAGCCCATGAGTCTTACTGGGTATAGACACCAGCTTTCACCTTCAGAACCACACACCACAGGTTTGTCCTCAGGTCTAAAGTGAAATGCATTTCACTGTCTCATTTCTGTTCTCTGGGAATTATTAAACAACCTTACAAACCCACTGCAAATAACATTTCAGTTTAGCGTGATTGGTAGGTCACTTAGGCAAGGCTCTGTACTGCTTTTTAAAACTGTATTACTTTTGACACCGAGAAAGGACAGTTTTCATAGGTCAAGCTTCAGATCACTGGTGGCAAGCCTAAAAGCCTACATCAAAGTTATGTGCACTATACCTACCTGTAAGTAAATAAAGAAGAGTTCAGCTTCTAATGCCAGAGTGATAAAGGGAACAACAATATTGGTTTAAATCAATATTTGCTTGGCCTGTTTTCCCAACTAACTTTTATACTTTACAAATAAATATTGACTTACATCTGAAGATTGACCCAAACCAATGTGACCTCCCTCCCTCCCCATACTCTTTTGCAACTCTTCATCAGTCTCTCCTTATTGCTAACACTTCTTGGCCATATTTTTCTACTTTCCTCTTCCAAACTCTCTGCTTGCCAAACTGACTCTATCTCTTCTTGTGTACTTATGTATTACTTTCCTTACTCAGTTCTCGCTCTGCTTGCTTCCCATACTCAATCCTGTGCTTTCCTATTATTTTACAGTTTGTGATCTTCCCATTCTAGATCCAGAGTAGCATACTTCAATCCCACTGGGCTCTCACCATCCCACAAGGTGCTACAATATTATACTGAAGTTTCCACTCTTTGAGTCTTAAATCCCAATTTCCCCAAACATCTCTCTCTGTGCTCACCACTGACCTCCTCACAACATCCGAGTGCATCTCTACTGTCATGGGCCTCCACAACCATGGAGAACATAAAATAGGATGTGACAGTGCCTTCTTACACTGATATGTGGCTGCTTTAGCACGGCTACAGTCAAGAGCATGTTATCAATGGCTAATGGATATCATTGCATGCAGTGGCTGAGCAATCCTTGCTGTCTTTGAAGATATTATCCATCTAGAAAATGGCCACTGAACCGGTGTCCTTAGAAATTAGCAGCACAAGCTCTAACAGAATTTGATTTAAAGAAAGATAAAGAAAAAAGGATCAGATTAATGAGGACAGAACACACACAAGACAGAAGGGATGATTCAGCTGCTGTTATTAATTTGTCTTCAGATATATTTTTTTTAATTGTGACCAAGGGGCAAAATTAATCAGTTTCCAAGCCAATCAAGGGTTACAGACAGCAATTAGGACTCTGAGAATAATCTTCAAATATGCAAATGCCAGAAGTGTGCAGTACAGACACTTGTAGAAGAACAGCTCCATAGCACTGAAATGTTGGAGAATGGACTGGAAATAATCAAAAATATTTAAATGTAAGAATTCAGGTAAGGCTGTAGTAAGGTAGTGAATTTTTTCCTGATGTAAATCAAGAATTGCTTGCATTTACGATTTTTCAGCAGCAAATAAACCAATATATCATAACAATATTAAACTTAAGAATCTTTGTCATTAACCTTTTGCCTCCTAAAAAAATATAAACCTGAGAAGAGCAAATGCATTTTTTTAATTAACTGCTGTTCTCACCAAGCATTACACTTTATTTTCACACTATATTTTAAATATTAATCCACAAAATTATTCTATATATTAGGTAAATAATGTCATCTAAAAAGAATTTTCCATATAACTTTCAATTCAAACTAAAGCTAAGCAACATTCAAAAGAGAAAAAACAGAGATTTTTATGAGCAAATTGCTGGTAAATCAGGCAGGTGTATGGGAGATATTAACTATAGAATCAATAATTATGTAAATCTTCACTTACAATACCTTTTACTTAAAATTTGATAAATACCATCAAAACATTTGTTCTTTTCATAAACTTCTTAAAAAGAAAATGGGATTTTTTTTGCAGTAAGTTTTATCAGAAATTAGTGGGAAGCAATTAT
The DNA here is from genome assembly GCF_051311805.1 of Agelaius phoeniceus. Lineage (NCBI taxonomy): Eukaryota > Metazoa > Chordata > Aves > Passeriformes > Icteridae > Agelaius > Agelaius phoeniceus. The sequence goes on along the minus strand of NC_135270.1, from coordinate 38,071,812 downwards.
TCACAGGGCCTGCTTTTATTAGGAAATCAAAGGGTTTCTTTTGTAAAAATAATGATTTTTCAATCTTGAATCATTTTGTGCAAGGAATACTTCTACTTTTCCACTTGTCGATTAGGTAGATGCATTTAATGAGTTGGAAAAATATTTGATTAAGCTTATTTTCTTTCCTGTCCCTACAGGAGAGCTGAACAAAATCAGAAATGAGGAAAAACTATCAATAAACAGAAATTCTCTACTCTAAACCCAAGATGAGAGTGATAAGAAATGTTGGAGAAGCCTTTTAAGTTTTTAATCCTTGCTGAACTGAGTGGAAAAGGTGATAGTACAATCAAGGCACCTCACAAAAGACCCAGATATGCCAGTTTGAACCATGTTCCAAATTCATGCAACAAGTTGCTTCCATTTAATCCAAGTGTACCTGTAATAGTCATAGATTATTGGCTTTGACAATCACTACATCATATGCCAGTGACAAATGGAATTGGTGTGTTTTGATCAGTTTGTCAGCTTGTTGACCACTTTTGCTTAGGAAGAACCTTTGACTTTGTAGAGAGATTTTTATTGAAAGAGAAAACAAAAATTATCTGCTGGTAACTGAACACATAACTTGCCCGTGATTTTTGATCAAATATTACCAAATAAAACTTCTCTCTCTTAAGAGACACATAGAAAAGAATTATTATTTAGAGTACAAAAGAAAAAAAATAGGATAGTGTGAACCCATTACTAAATGGAGGGGGACCCTGGTAACAGAGGGTACAGAGAAGGCAGAGTTACTGAACATTCCCTTTACATCACTCCTCGCTGACAAGACCAGCCCCCAGGAACCTCTGGCCCAGGAGACCAGGGTAATGACTGGGGATGACTTTCCCTTGGTTTCCCTTTGTTAGAGAACACCTAGGACAACTTGACATCCAAAAATCCATGGGCCCTGACAGGAAGCATCCACAGCTATTGAAAGAGCTGGAGGACACCATGTAAGGCTGCTCACAATCAATTTTGAAAGTTTGTGGTGATCAGGAGAGGCACTTGAGGACTGAAAGAAAGCAAATGTCACACCAGTCTTCAAAAAGGGCAAGACAGAGGAGCCAGGGAACTACCATCAGCCAGTTCAGCCCTCAGGAGGCCACATCTATAGTGCTGTGTCCAGTTCTGGGCTCCTCAGGACAAGAGAGACATGGAGCTCCTGGAGCAGGTCCACTGGAGACTACAAAGGTCATAAAGACAGTGGAGCATTTCTCTTACAAGGAAAGGCTGAGAGAGTTGGACCTGTTCACTCTCAACAAGAGACAACTGAGATGGGACCTCATCAATGTCTGTGAGTATCTGAAGAGAAGGTGTCAAGAGGATGGATCCAGGCTCTTCCTGATGGTACCAAGCAATAGGATAAGAGAGGCAACAGGCAGAAACTGAAGCACTGGAAGTTCCACCAGAACATGAGGAAAAATTTTACTGTGCAAGTGATCATACAGTGAGACAGATTGACCAGAGAGGTTGTGAAGTCTCCTCACTAGAGATATAAAAAACCCACTTGAAAGTTTTGATAGGGTGTGAGTACTGTACATATATCAAGATATGTGCAAGAATCAAATGGATTTCAAATTTGAACAGCGAGCTGCCACAAATAACTGCAGAATATGAAACTAAACAAGGAGTAATCAAATGAGTCAGTAAACATCTCTTCATATGAGAAGCATTTTCCAGATTAAGGCCAATGTTCTTTGCCGAAGTGCCTACAATTCTAACATTCCTCATTTTTCTCATGCAATAAAAGTTGCTTATCAGTAAATATTCTTTTTGATTGTCTCCCCTTTAACCATTCTACTACCAACCCATTCAAAATATAATTATATCATATGAAATACCCAGGAAGTATTAGAATGAGGAACCATAAGCTAGGAAGGCAGAAGCTACAGTAGCACAATTATTAGGAAGATTATTAGTTGCATAAAATATTATCAGCCATGTCATTTCTATTGCTTATGAAGTTGTTGGTCATGCAGTAATTTGTATCACCAATGTAGTGGTAAGCTACTTTGTACCACAATCTTGGACATTTCCAGACACAGTACGAGAAAGAATGGATCTCTCCCACCTGCTGCTTGCCATCTAGTACCATGGATTTGCCTACAATTCCCTCTGAGAGATGGAGTCATCCATGTTTCCATTTCTGATGAATCCATACTGATTCCCATGTCCAAGACTGAGTGCATGTATTAGTTAAAGCATAGCACAGACACTATATAACCCCATCCTTCTGGAGTTCATTTCCCAAACTGATGATGCTGTCACGACATCAAATGAGCCCCAAAAAGGAAAGAGACAGCTCAAGTATGTAGAAATGTTTCAACATTTAGCTGGCTGTAAGATGTATAAACCTACTGCAAATGTCAATCAATTGTGGCCTAAGAAGATAGAATCTATGTAAATTATGTTGTTTTTCTACCCCAATTAAACTGTGAGTCAGATATAAATCTTTTATCACTAAGCTTCTTTAATTTTCAACATCTTCTCTAATCACCTGCAATTTACTTCAGTTGCAGCTGTGCAGTAGAAAGGGTCAGAGGAAACAATGACAGGATATCACCTTATTTTTCTCTGTCTTCCATATTTAAAACCTGCAAATCTACACTTGAAACAACATTCATTAAGTCTTAAGAGGTAAAGATTATGCAACTCTCAATTTCTACTGAATATATCAAACTAAGTCATAAGAAACTTTTGTATTTGCTGGGTTTGACTGGGAGAGTTAACTTTCCTCACAGTAGCTTGTATGGGGCTGTGCTCTGCATTTGTGCTGAAAACAGTGTGGACAATTCAGGGGCGTTTTCATTATTGCTTATCAGTGCCCACACAGAGTCAAGACCTTTTCTGTTTTTCACACTACCCCAACAGAAAGGTGGTTGGGGATGTGCAAGAATCTGGGAGGGGACACAGCTAGGACAGCTGACTCTGACTGACTAAAGGGATATTCCAGAGCATATGGAATCATGCACAGCAAATAAAGAAGCAAAAAGGTAGGAACATTTGGAGTGAGGGTGTTTGTCCTCCCAAGTCAGTGTCACGCTTGATGGGGCCCTGCTCTCCTGGAGACAGCTGAACACCTGCCTGCCCATGGGAAGTGGTGAATGAATTCCTTCTTTGGCTTTGCTTGCATGTGTGGATTTGCTTCCCCAATAAACTGTCTTTATCTCAACCCATGAGTATTCTCACTTTTAGTCCTTTGATTCTCTCCCTGTCCCACTGGGAAGTAGTGAGCAAGAGGCTGCGCAGTGTTCAGTTGCACACTGGGGTTAAACTATGACATAAGGTTCGCACTGATTTTCAGAAGAGTATATTTCTGGAGTTCTGCAGAAAATGGGAATATGAGATTATTTCTATTTCAGAGGAGGGAGCAGGGGCTAGAATAGGTAAGAGGTGCCTGTTTTTTCCCATAGAGAAGAAAAAAGGAAAAAAAAAAGCAAAGTTGCTTAAGGGAAGAGTCCATTCTTCCAATGTGAAATGATAACAAATGAAACAGAAGAAAATGGTCAGGAAATATTTGTATGCACAGCAAATGATAATTCTCCTTTTTCCTGTTTCTTCTGATCCTGCCATACTATTTATTTATAGAATATTGGTATATTCTGGAGAAGAGCAGACATTTCCCTCCATATCACTACTCCAGTTATAACTAATTACTTCCTTGAAAATACATAAAAATAGATAGAGTTAGATTTGACAGACAGCTAAAATAAGGACACGTGTGAAGTAAAGTTAAAAAAAAAATATTGGGGTGAGGTTGGGAGGGAATATGATGACACGTATTCTTGCCAGGCATCTTGTCTGAATATTTTGAAACTCAAGCTAGCTACCATTTCAAACAAAAAATACCATATTGAATGTACCTTATAAAAACTTAAACTTCAGGGGAAAGTAGAGAATTATATTTACCAGGAAAGGAATCAATGCATGTAAGGAATAGCTGTGACATTTCACAGACAGAACGTTTTTCTTTATAGCATCCAACATACGTGGATTAAGCCTTTAGAGTGTGACAAAATGGTAGACAGTAATAATAATCCATGAGGATTCCAGCTACAAACATGTGATTGAGCTTCCTTATCCCGGAACTTCCCATTACCCACAACCCATTATTTTCCCACGGCCTCAGTTCTTTCTAAAACATTTTCAGTTTCCTCAATGCATCTAGCAATGCCATTATTTTGTTTTCATGCTATCTTTTAAAATGTGTACTTAGCTAGCAGATAAACAACTCCAAACTTTTAAACGCTTACATTTTGTTTAATATTAGCCTAGTTTTTTTTGAGCCAAAGAATAAAATAAAGGTAAACATACTGAATGCTACTGATAAGAAAGATTGATTACTTCAGATTTCTCTTTGTGTTTACTGACAAAAGGCAGTGTGCAGTAGCATACCAGGTTTGTTCTGAGTGAAAAATGAAGCCTAGTTGGTAGATTAACCATCTACAAAATGATTCCTTGCAGAGTACAGTATGGCTCTTTGCACTCTAATATCTTATGCAGCAAATCTGACTAAATTACATCTTTAATAAATCATTTAGTACTTAGCACGTTTTGCTAATTATTTCAAAATACTGTAATCCTACATTATTTATATGTTAATTTTTTATCCTAGAAGAACAATACTGCACATAGTGGTACCTTCAGTAAACAAAACAGCAGTATGAAATATATATCTACTAAGAGAAGCCACCATAATTATGCAGCAAAGTGATCATTTAGGATTTGGAGAAGGCTAAACATACAATGCATTCTGCTGTGTGCCACTAGATATCCCTATACTTCGTACAACTGTGGAAAAATCATAAGTCATAAAAATAAAGCTGCAAAATACGAGAAGACAGATTTGTAATCACAATCATGCATGAACAATTACATATTTCAAATGTAAAGATCATTCAAATAAATGTAACTGATGGATAATCCTCACAGGGTGCAAGTCAAAGTAAACAGACAGTCCACTTTAGAAAGTGTCTAGTGAATTGATTTAACAAGTTTAATGTGAGCATCAGTGTGGGGCTATTACTGATCGTAAGCTTTACTGATGTTATTTGTTCGCTTGGAAAAATACCGCTCTTTGGAATGAGCACATTAAGGCTAAAATTGCAGAGAAAACCCTATTACAACTTTATTGCTGGCAAATTGGAACCAAACCTTGTCTGTATATCAATTACTTAGAGTTACCACAGAGATAAATCCTTTTTTTTTGTATAGGCTCAATCTTGAAGACAGTGATGAGAAAACTCCTTATTATACCCTACCAACATCACTAGGTTTTCTTAGCAATTTCAAGAAATTGTCAATTAAGTTCTTTTTATTAGGTTCCAAAAGCTGTTAAGTCAAACACAAATCTATCATAAGGCTTGTAACAGCATGTTATTTAGGCACATTTCAATGTTACACTCTTTCATTATCCACCTACCCAAACCCTAATCAAAAGTTCCCATAAAGTGAAGGAGTTTTCAGTTCTCCCATCTCAAGGTTCAGATAAATTTAGAACTCTCATTTCTTGCAGCTGGTCATATCAGTAATACCCATTTAAATGAGAAGAAATATCATTATTTAGATGTTTTTAGACACCAATACAATTGGTGTCTAAAACCATGATCTTGGATACAAGATACAAGATCATTAAAGCAGAAGGACACACTACTGTATCATTGCACAAAATAGTTAAAGCAATAATATTTATTAATTCTACCAAATATTAGTACAAATGCATTGGAATTTTATGGCCCTTGTTGTCTGGTAGGGTTTCCTTTTAGAGAAACAGCTACCTCTAAAAATGATAGTTGATAAGGAAAGTTCTTGTTCAGATCCCAGAGCTGCAGCATTGAATGGGCTGCACTCCTTGCTCCCTGAGTTAAGAGAAATTAAACTCTTTGTAGGACTGATGCTTTCAAGTCTCCAGAAAGAGTAAAGGGCCAGGTATTTCATAGACTAACAGCACAATGAAGAAATAAGCAGTTCTGCTATTGAGACAGCTACTTGTCAGATGTCCCAGCCAGAGACTGAGTACCTGAGAAAAAGCAGGGGGAAGGAAAAGAAAAGAGACATAATTTTGATGAAGATCTATGTCTAGTGACTTTACTTCAATATTTCTACAGTGTTCACTTTTCAGACTACGTTAAATGAGACTCATGTTTTGCACCTGGTGACGCATGATCCAGATTTATTAATAAAGGAATTGTGTGGTTCTCCATCCGAGTGTCCCACATTTCAAAATAAACTGGAAATTATGTTGCAGTCATCTAGTTGGTCCTCAAAAATGAACAGGGCTACATTTTTTTGAATAGAAAGAGCAACATGCCCTGAGTATGAACATCTTAACATTAAAAATGCTACCTAGATGTGTTAGAGCTAAAGGGATAGCTAGAGAGGCTAAAGACACTTTAAGATAAATTAACATGTAGCAAGAGAGGAAATGTAAGTATTTGTGAATGCAAAACAAAGTGGCAGAAAGATTCAGAAGTTACAAAATAGTCTTTTGTGCTCAAATATTCCTTTTTTATTCTTTGCTGCAACAGCCATCCCAATTCATTCTATAGCATCCTGACTAGTTGGTCACAGGCTAACGACATTTGAAGAGGAAGAAGGTCAAAGCTATCATTACAGTGGTGACAACCAATCACAGTGAAAAAAAGTTTTATTTATTACACTTAATATAAGAAACCTTTACTGTGGAATATAATTGTACTGTCACTACACACCAGAGATTTTTAATCCCCAATCATTTCAACATATTTTACACTTCATTACCTTTTCAGTTAGATATTGCAAGAAAGACTCTCTTGAGTCTACACAATAGCCTTAAAAATTCTAGTATTTTTTACTCTCATATTTCACCTATAAGAAACAGTGGATGATGAATTTCAGTGAAGAAAAATACACATATTCTGTACAAGGTTGGTAAAGAATACAGAGGGGGGAAAATAGTCATAATATTTTGTTAAAGTTTTAAAAAGATCTAATATTTTGTTTCTGAAGCCATAAAATAATAAAATATCTCTAAGTAAGATGTTTATAAGAACTTGGGTATGATACCATGGCACACAGCATAGCATTGTTTTAGCTAAACAAAATGGACTACATATCTCCCCAATAATGCACAGTGCTCTAACAAATAAATACAAAGTCATATTGCCTCTAGGAGGAGATTACCTCCTGTGATTGTCATAAGTTCTAGTCAGTGTCTCAGTGAAAAGGTAAGCTATTGTATCACTGTGGATTTTATTCCATAAAAATCTATCAAATATGGTCATTTTTTCACATAATATATGTCCCATGCCTTATTCTGTACTGACTGAGTATAATCTAGACTTCATAAAAAAAAAATTACACTCTTGTCATAATGGGGATTGTCTAGTTAACTATATCATGGCATAAAACCACATTTTTGTATTTGTTTGTTTATTGCTAAATTGGTAAAGTAGGCCCTGAAATACTAATTCTGGAAAGTTCTATACACAAGGAAAGAGATCTATTTTACTCTGAATTTTATCTTATTTGGGTATTCATTACAATCTCCACTTCAACACAAATGGACCATGCAATAAATAATTTTTTTTTAAAAAATTAAAACAACACAGCACTCTTACAGCAAGGAAACCTCTGACCTCCCTACACTAGATTTCACTAACACATCAGCAAGTCTAAAAACATCACTGCTTTTCACAGAATTATTCAAGTACATATTATATCTTTTTAGAAACTGCCTGTTTGAATTCTCATGAAATAAAAGTACGCTTCTTCAGTGTCAAAGAAGTAGAAGCACAGTTTGTGACATATCAAAACAGTACCCTTGAAGAAAGGAAGTGAAGAACCAAAATAGAATTTGCCTTTTTTCTTTTTTTAAAATTTTTTTCTTCTGAGTTGTGAAATTTGTAAAGCAATTGCAAAATTAAAGTAATATAGACTAAATCATGAGTTTGTCTGAACTGATCTTTATTCCAACAAACTATTTCCTTGACAAAAAAATACATGGGGAAATAAACCCTTTAAACTCTACTAGAAGTAAGAAGGTAGTGCCTAGAAAACAAGGGACAGTAAAGAAAAAATTAGCAACTCTGAATCTGAAATAATTTAGGAAAAGTTTAAAACAGAATCATGTAAATAGAAAAAACAGTAATAAAAAAACCTCAAAAATTAGTTTTTGTCTACTTTTCCATCATATTTTCTTCAAGGCTGATTGAAGCAACATGTTGGCATCAAGTAGATGCTATACAATACAAAAATATATCTTTCACTTTGAAGAATCATTCAGAAGCCACCACACTAAAAAGTATTCTGGAAAATGCATCAGAGTTTGTCTTGCCAGACCACCTTGGGTATCAGCATCAAAACAAATTAATTCTGCAGCGGAATCTTGACCTGTTGAAAATAACTTGCTATTTTCTTTGGCAATGGAAGGGGTGGCACTATTTTGACATTGAGTTTTGTCACCAGTATCACTGCACCTGGACTTAACTTGCTAACTGATCATTTACAATGGGAATTTATTTTTGAGAGGCCATTCTTTAGGCTGTTTTGAGCTAAAGATAAACAGAAAAATTTTGGCTATCAGAACACTCCACATTGATATGAGATGCAAAATAACAATACAAGTTATGTCTACCAGCAGTTCAATTGAATAATAATTTTCAGTGAAGGTATTTCATATTTATACTGATGTTAATATGACATAGCTAGAGGAATGTGAGCTCCTCAGCTGGAGTTTTACTAGGATTCATCAACTACAATGGAGGGCTTATCCACTGGAATCTAGTTGGCGTGATATAAAATATCAGTGACTAAACCGTCACGGCTGGTGAAATTCAGTTTAATCAGCAGAGTGAGTCATAAAGTAGTTTAAGGTGAGGAAGCAAAAAGATATTTAAGATTTTTGCACTTAAGTCTCAAAGTCTTTCTACAAGGCCCTCTCTAACATGAGAGAATAAAAGTGTAAAGGAACAATATGCTGAGATGATAAATGATCTGTCGTGAATAGAAATTTAAGGCAGATTTTCCCCCACATTCCATTCTCAGTTCTTCTTTCAGGGCCAGTGAGGCTTTTGGCAGTAGAAGGAGACCAGAACGAGCCTTTGTTTACCTCTGGTTCACCTGGAGTTTGTTCATTTGAAAGCTGGAAATTTTCACCCACTTATCTATGAACAGAATGGGATCCAGACAGGCAATTGGACATCTAGTTATTACACCTATCAAAGATACAGAAAAACTTTTTTCTGCAAAAGACAAGATTAGCTGAGGCTGACAAGAGATTCACCTTTTTTTTCCATAGAATATGTAATATCAGTTTTATGATCTTGAAGAGTTTTGTTGGAAACCAGAGCATCTGGCACTGCAAGATGTCACACTTAGCATAGCCTTCTCACCTGACCAAGGATATTACAAAAGTTGAATTCTACCATTCATTTCCACTTCTGTATCTATGTATTTTCGTCTTGTGCTTCAGAGTTTAATCAATTTTAGAATCCTAGCATTGACATAGGAAGTACATCTGTAGATCATATTAACTTGAATAACATAAAAATCACCTGTCCAAAATTGCCAAAAGATGAGGTTAATTTAGAAAACTTTTTCATAGATAAACTTTTCTACTGAATTTTTTCATTTAATGGCCAGACTAGCTATATGGTCTCTTTCTAGAGAAAGTAGTATCATAGGGATGTGCATATAAATTATAGACTATTATATACTAGAGGGATTTGTATATAAGAACAAAAGAATGTTTAGAAATGTGCAAACACCTAGAGGTACTGTTCTTTTTAGAGCCATGGAGATGTTTTCTCTTTATGCCATTAAAGAATATACACATTTTCTGAAATTCCTTTGACAAAGAGGTAAGTAGATAAAAACCCCCAAAAAATATTTAGTAGGATTGTGTTAATATACATAAACTCTAAAATTGCTCGAGTAAAATAAGAAACATTAAAAGAATCAGTTTATTAATAGAAAACTATTTATTAGTTTGTCACGTTTTATTTTTCCTTTTTTTGCATCTTTCTGTTGCCTTCATTCTTTTACGCTTGCACCTATTTGCACTGATTTCAGCCATCTGGTGTTGTAACATCAGGTGAAAAATGGCAGCATTTATACACCAGTAATAGGCTGGATCATATAAAAATGGTACAGAAGACAGATTTTTTAAAATCAAGAGGACTGCACAATTATTTTAGTCTTCTACAGAAAATTGTGAGATCAGCAGACAAATGCTAAGAACGGACTTATTTAAAGCTCTAAGACTATTTTCATGTTGAATCAATATGCATGTCTAGAACCTTGTTTAAGAAAACTATTCACCATGCAAAGTTTTAAATGCACAATATCAAAGAATAATTTTTGACATTTTGATTCATACATGCTTATAAAGCTCCAAGACAACATGGTTTAATTATAAAACATATTTCTACTGCCTTAGTCATGCCAATTAAATTTGATTGGATACTTTCTTTATTCAACAAGCCCCTTTCATGTCATTTTAATTTACTGTCAAAGCAGCCTGAATATTGGAAACTAAATTATTTACTACAGCCCATAAGCCAATAATGTTCCATTTGTCTCTTACAGAGGGAGACTAGACTAACAAGATTATTAAGGACATTACTTGTTATAGCGAATGTCCTTCACTTTATTTGAGCTTCATGCTGTGCTTTCAGAGATCATACTTCAAAAGAGCTCCATTTCATTCCATCACAGAACTTCTGATATAAATTATTCTTTACTAGCTTTGTAATACTCTGATCATAGAGAAAGTGAACCTGGATCTTGTTGGGTAAAAACAGAAGCTTCTTTTCTAAGATAACTACAGAGTTTATTTGTGTTAAACACCTTTGATACGCTCCCTTGTGCCAATAACACAGACCAGACAGAAATCAGCTAAATTTATCACACAATGATAACATCTCAGAGATTTAACTCACAAGGGCTTTTGGTTGTCTGTGCAATGATTTCAAACCAAATTCTGCAATCTAATGCATGTGGTTAAAATCAATAGTGTAAGTTCTTTAAAACACTATGTAGAGAATGCAATAAAGGTAATGCAGAACAGGCTTCAAGAAACCAACAGATCTAGCATTTCACAAAAAGAGACTTGAAAAATAGATTAAAAATTCTTTAAGATATAAGCCTGTCATATAGACTGATAAATTGATAAAAGATTACAAACACAAAGAAAGACAGAAAAGAGAATAAGCTGGGGAAGGTAATTCTTGTCCTAATGTTAGATCCACTGCCTTTTTGTTATGACTCAAGTTCAGCAAGGCTCTGAAATAGATTATAACTCAAAGCAAATGAATTATTTGTTTAAATCCATGGAACTGCTTACATGACTACACACATTTAAATCTTTTTCTTAACTCAGATTTGAGATTTGTTACTTGTGATACTGGAAAGTCTTTCAAAAATCAAAAAGGAGTAATGAAAAGCAGAAAGGTTTTTAAAAACTACCTACAAAAAGTCTTCAACTTTAGAAAAACTAGTTATCATATGTGGGAAAAAAAGTCCTTCAACACAGAAAGAAAGGTAGAATATAAGGCAATTCCTCTATCCTCGCACATATACACAAAAAACCCACCCCACCTTTTGCAATGCACTGCCTGCTGAATTTCACATACCAGCATTAATGAAGAAGAGACATTACTAGCCCCATTTCCTGTGCATAAAAGACTGACTATCCTGAGCTAAGGAAATAAATTTGAAATACTTGTGAAGAAAGAAACAAGAAAATAGCTTAGGACCAGTACTGTAAGTTGTGCCTACTTACTAGCACTGTGAAAACTAGGATTATGTTGGGTTTGTTATTTTTGTCCATTTCAATTGCCTTCTGCTTTTATGAAAAGCTCACATGACACAATGTGAAATCTGTGAAAGAACAAGATGATCACAAAGATACAACTCTCTTCACATTTGTCAAAAAAATTATGGAATAGCCAGATAAATCAAATTCTTAAAAATCTGAAAGATCTTGGAAACATTGACAAAAATTTGGAACAAGTATAATTTTTTTTATTTAATCTACTAAGAACGTACTTTCATCATTATTTCCGCATGCTTGCTAGGTTACCCACTCAGGAAATTCATTAGTTAGAAGCTTTTACATAATGCCTGCTTTTTACAGAACAAAACAAAACAAAGTTCCTGAATATGCAGAAATAAAAAGTAGGAAAAGACAACAATTATGCTTTATTGACGAAAGCACTTTCTTATGATGGAGGAGGGCATAAGGTGATAATTTAGTGTTCCAGCACAGATTTACTGGATAATGGCCAAATATTTCAAAGCAAACACAGCTGTAATGTTTATGTTAAAAACAACAGGCTAGGGTGGCAGTCAATCAGACATTCTGTATCCTTCAAGTACTGACAATAAATTGTTTCTTTCCATACAACAGAAAGATTGCTGAAGTGTAACATGACAGAAACCTTTGAGAAACTGGTGTTGTCCTTATTGGAAGGATTTCTTGCTCTTTCAAGCACCTCTTCAAGGCAATCACATTCACCAGTATCACAACAACTTAAACAGAATTGGAAACAAAACTGAGAAATGTTACTACAAATAATGCTGGTGCTGTTAGTGCCGAAATCCATAAGAATTGAGAGAAATTTTAATTCTTTATATCTTTAAGACCCATCTTGAATCTTTTTTACAAACCTATACTGGAACTGTGTATGTTATACATATAAACACTGCATGAGAATAGTTAAAATATGTTCTGAACAACTGAGCAAAAACTTGTCTTTAAATGGGGTGACTTTATCTTTGTGAAGTTCGATTTCACAAAATTGGATATACCAAACACTCTCTTTTTATTCTCTATGGTAAACATGCAACACATCTACTTCATCTGCTGTAGTACAAACGTACTGGGATATAGAAAGTCAAAAATTACTCGGTGGTCCACTTAAAAAACCCAGAAAACTCTTATTGTAGTGTTTATACATTGAAATGCACTTTATGACTCTATTACACTCAAGATATAGTTTCCTATAAGTGCTTAAATAAAGAGCATCCTAAGGCTTCCAGTTGATTTATCAGACCCCAGAAAATGTAATAGAATATATAATCTTGAAAATTCTACGGATTACAGAAAATTTTACAGAATTTATATTTATTATGTTTAGATCCATTATCAAAAGTGTTAAATCTAGATGTATTTCAATAACTTGAAAGTTAAAAACACAGACTCGGTGGTTTTTATTCGATGTATACTGATGCAAGAGAATCCAATGAGCTTTTCTTTCAAGCCTTTGAGAAGTTGCTATCTATTTAGTTGCTCACACAGGACAAGTATAAATATTTCCCAGATAAGACAAAAAAAAGTGAAAGAAAAACTGAGAATTTTAAAAAAACCAAACCAAATCCCAACCCTAAATTCAAACTACAAATTCCACAATGTCTATATAATTTTCTATGAAACAAGCGTATAAGTCCTAATTGTTAAACTGAGTCTTACAAGCTGCAAGCCTGATCAACATTTTAATCCATTTTTATAAAAATAAATTCTTAAAGAAATGTGCTTAGAATGCATAATATTCTCATATTCTGCAGGATTAAGCATAAATGCATCATTAAAAAACTCCACACACTGAAATATATTTTGCATTGCTATATAAGGAAAATTAAATTTGTCTACAAAATACATGTGTGTTTCATTTAGGTACTTTATGCCTGTGTGTATGCATTAATCCACATGTAATATAGGCATGAACAAAAAGTATAAAAATATACTATATTCAAATGAGTCATTCTAGCAATTCTATCCCTGGGAAAGCACATATAAGTGTAAGAAATTAATATGGTCACCATACATACATATATATTTGTATGTGCCCCCAGGATTCATATAATAGGAGCTGGAATTCATCTCAGGGAATTTGGAAATCCAGTCTCCTGTTTTTCATCCCAAACATTTATTTCATTTGGGCCTACGTGATAGGAAACCCTTCTTTTTTCATATTCGTGCATGTTTTTGATAAACATAAAGCTAAAATAATTCACTGGTAAATCTAGCCTTGTAAAACTATATAGAAAGATGTCCAACAAGTAGTTTCATGTCATTTTTTCTTGATTTATGTTATAGATGTGTTTGTATTAAAAGCCAAAAAGGCTGAATTCTTTAACATTTTAGTATGAAAAAATATGTGCATAAACTAGTGTGGGGGGTTTTTTTGTGATTGAACTTTATACACCATGTTCCATTTTGACTGAAACAGTGAAATAACTAGCATGTTGCCTCTCTGAAGCCGAAAGCAATTTCCTTTTCTAATTTTAGTTATGCAAAGCCTATGGGCATCATCAGCATTTAGTAATTAGTTTTATAATTACTGCTGTTTTGCTCACTGTCATTCAATTTTTCTTACAACATGGTCTGGGATTGAAACATCCCACATCCACAGCTGTGTAAATTGCCATCCATTTATAAGACAAAAAAAGTAACATTCAACATACATCATTATTCAGTCAAGAATGTGTTATTGGTACTTAGGTGATGCTTTGAGTACATAAGCTGCAGAGTAAAATACAAAGAAAAATATATTTTAAATACTTAATAAATGCTATATAAGACAGGAAAGTCTGGAAAATCTAAAGGGGAAACAAAAGAATTTCCATTAAATTATATTTCAGATTATTACCAATATCAATATCTGTTCTAAACAAGGGGGGAAAATCTATTTTTTATTAAAAGACATATACTGAGTTGAAAAACAGTTGAATTCAGAGTTCCTAATAGTGTAGTTTGATCATTATTGATAGAAGAATTGGTAGACTGGTAACTAAATGCAAAGTCAACTAACCAAGAAGTACCTATCAATACAGTGTCAATACATTTAGATATGATACTCCAAAATATTTAATGTCATCGACCACTTAATTTTAAGAAACCTAAAAATACAAATGGTATTCAGTATCTGCTTAAATCCAGCACTTTTTCTTAAAAAGGTTATATCACAGAAAAATTAGACATTGACTAGAATTCTTATGTTACATATTATGTTCCAAATTTTATACTTTTTAAAATTTCTAATCTGAAATATTGTATCAATTATGATTTTTAAAGACAAGAAACATAATAGTCAACAAGAATGAAAAATCTATCTTTTCTCCTTAAAAAAACCCCATAATTTCTTCAAGGAGCAAGAAGTACCATATTCTCTAGAAAATGTATGCTTCACAAAAAATGTTTTTGGAGAGAAGAAAGTCCCACAAAAGGTTCTGCCAGTGTCAGTCAGCTACCACAGATGCCAACTTGCAGAGCTGTGCTCTGGGAGGAAGAATCTTCCCTCAGCAGGATGACACCAGGGAGCACCAGCACAAACAGGACATCAGCAAAGGGACCACTCATATTTGTCATTCCTTCCTTCCTACCAGAAAGCAGAGTAATAAAGTCCTTTTAATCTTTCCCCCTATCCTTTGTCAAGCTTAGCTAGGAGAAAACAGCTGCTAATAAACATAAAGCTGTTACACACAAAGGGCTAGACTGTGCTCAGCCCAGTGAAGGGATAGAGCAGATATGCTGCTGCAGAGAAAAAATTTAGCCAGATTGCTTTCAAGGATTTTTGCAGAAGTGTCTGCTATTTTATGTTTTGTGACACAGCTAAAGTCTTACATTTTTTCAAGTGAGAAAATAATTCTAAACATTTTTTGCTACCAAAAAAAAAAAAAAAAAATCTCGATTTAGAATACTTCTCAGTGAATATAAAGCGGTCAGTATGACCCAAGTCAGAAAAATTCATTGTTTTCCCAAAGAGCAAAATTTTTAGACCAGTAACAAACCCTGGAAAAACCCAACCAAACGCTTTGCTTCCAGTCACCTACAAAGTATGAGATGAGATCCTCAGAGTCAAGACTCAGGCAACCACCACAGTGGATACTCAATGCTTCTGCAGAGCACACCAGCTGCTCTTACCCTACACATTAACAGTCACAGCCCACTTTGCCCCATCCCTCAGATCATTCAGAACCCACAAATTGCCATCAGGGGCCTCCCAACCTTGCTCCTGCTGCAGGCAGGGGTGGAATGCCCCTGTGCAGGGTCACCAGCTCAGCTGTTCCACCAGCACAGCGCTGCTGTGCTCTCTGGGGGCTGCACACCCAGCACAGCCCAGCTCTGCTCTCTGGGGGCTGCACACCCAGCACAGCCCACTCTGTTCTCTGGGGGCTGCACACCCAGCACAGCCCAGCTCTGCTCTCTGGGGGCTGCACACCCAGCACAGCCCAGCTCTGCTCTCTGGGGGCTGCACACCCAGCACAGCCCAGCTCTGCTCTCTGGGGGCTGCACACCCAGCACAGCCCAGCTCTGCTCTCTGGGGGCTGCACACCCAGCACAGCCCTGCTGTGCCCTCTGGGGGCTGCACACCCAGCACAGCCCAGCTCTGTTCTCTGGGGGCTGCACACCCAGCACAGCCCAGCTCTGCTCTCTGGGGGCTGCACACCCAGCACAGCCCACTCTGCTCTCTGGGGGCTGCACACCCAGCACAGCCCTGCTGTGCTCTCTGGGGGCTGCACACCCAGCACAGCCCTGCTGTGCCCTCTGGGGGCTGCACACCCAGCACAGACCAGCTCTGCTCTCTGGGGGCTGCACACCCAGCACAGCCCTGCTGTGCCCTCTGGGGGCTGCACACCCAGCACAGACCAGCTCTGCTGTGCTCTCTGGGGGCTGCACACCCAGCACAGCCCTGCTGTGCCCTCTGGGGGCTGCACACCCAGCACAGCCCTGCTGTGCCCTCTGGGGGCTGCACACCCAGCACAGCCCAGCTCTGCTCTCTGGGGGCTGCACACCCAGCACAGCCCAGCTCTGTTCTCTGGGGGCTGCACACCCAGCACAGCCCTGCTGTGCTCTCTGGGGGCTGCACACCCAGCACAGCCCAGCTCTGTTCTCTGGGGGCTGCACACCCAGCACAGCCCTGCTGTGCTCTCTGGGGGCTGCACACCCAGCACAGCCCAGCTCTGTTCTCTGGGGGCTGCACACCCAGCACAGCCCTGCTGTGCTCTCTGGGGGCTGCACACCCAGCACAGCCCAGCTCTGCTCTCTGGGGGCTGCACACCCAGCACAGCCCAGCTCTGTTCTCTGGGGGCTGCACACCCAGCACAGCCCAGCTCCAGCCTCTGCCTCACCAGCTGCAGTCTGGCAGAACCAAAGAGTCCCTGAAGGCCATGCAGTAGCAAGGGTGTTTGTCCCCAGAGATACAGGTCAGTCAGGAAATTTCTGAAACAATCATGAACTGTGCCTTTGAAAGACTGATGCCTGCACACCATATCAATAACTGGCTTTCATATTTTCAGAATTTTTTCTGTTCACTTTGGGTCTTTGGGATTTTTTGCCTTTTTTTTTTTCTTTGCGTTTGGGAAAATATCATTACTACCTATGTTTCCCTTTGTTCCTTAAAAAAACCCAGAATGCACATAATTTTTGAGTGGAAGAAATAATTTCTGCTTTTGAACCTCTGCAAAAAGCCAGTTGAGGGACTATCTGGCTATATGTAACTAGATCATTCTTTCAGGGAAAAACAAAAGAGAACAAAACCCCCAACCCAGGAATCCAAATACAAAATCTGTGAATTCAAAATTCATGTACTTGTGCCTCAGAGGTTTTGGCCTTCATTACCAAAACACATAGATCCACATACAAAGCTTTTTCATCTCTGAAATATGCAACAATGCTTTTATTGAAACTGCAGGAAACACACCTGAATAAAACCCAGTTATTTCTCATAGAACTGAAGTATTGTGTGCATTGATACACCATTCAAGCTGGATGAAAAGCATGTCCTACACTATGTCTTCCACTTATTTTAATGACATTCTACATAGTATTTAAAAAAAAAGCTACAAAATATTCTCTTCAGGTGCTGTTCAGAACAATGACAACTATTACTAATGTATGGGAATATCATTACAGAAACATATTTTAGAAGCTGGAGTTACTGATTGACTAGAGTCTATTTAGATGCCTGTTTACAAGTGGGGAGACAATTTTGTGGCAAAAAGCTGAGAGAGGAAGTTGAGCTAACCCTCCTGCACTACAAATATGGAGAGCTGCTTTGGGAATTCTGCCTGAAAATCCCTGCTTCGCTTCAGATGGATCCAGTAAAACAGTGGAAAGGAGGAATAGAAGATCCAATAAGAAAGAAAAACTGTCTGATGGATGGAGCAGATAACATAAGTTATTAGCTGTAGCACCCTTTTTTGCTAGCTTTTGAATACACTCTGCAATAACATGTGCAAAGTATTTTAAGAGCTTCAAATTACAATTCTCATATAAATGTGAAGAAGTAATATTGTACATTCCAGAAACCTCTTCATTCATAAAATATTCCTGACCATATGTCTGTAAACTAATAGCTATCACCAAAATGGCATGAAACATGGCACAAAAAAGTGTGAAAAATAACACATGACAGAGATCTGATACATCTTCAGAGAGAAGTTTCAGGGGAAAACACTCCAATGTCAGCAACATTCAGTAGCTATCAGAAATTTATTTCTTCTCATTTTGTCATTACCTATTAATCCCAACTATTCTGGCAGTAAAAGGTTAAAAAGGAAATAAATTAAGATTATTGTCAATTATTACATACAGAAAAATAATTAACTCAGTATGTTTATTTATCTATTTTTTGCTAGTTGATTAAATGAATGATTGATGACTGGTTCCTTGTTTTCTTTTCCTTCATTTTGTCATTATAAATGATCAGTATGAAACTAAATGGAGACATCAAACTGAAATTGTTAGAAGCACAAAATATAAGGCAGATGGATCCAGATTATTTCAACTTTCTTGTTACTCTAGTGTAACTTAGTAAAATGCATTTATATATACACAAAGAACTCCACTGATAGCAGAAATAAACAGTAACCTGACTTACTTCCCTCTCAAATATTACATATTAATATTCAGGCTTCCCTTTTAAAAAAGAGTCTTTCAATAATTTTGTAGAGAAATTGTGATTGGTGATTGGTCAACAAATGCAGTTATCCTATTTATCCTTGGATAAATATAAAATTTATCATTGGATAACTCATAGCAAACAGTTTGTGCAAAGATGCCAAAGCATTCTTAAATGCTGACTAGTGTTCTGAATAACACAACCCTAGTATTTAGCTTTGGGGAAGATATAAGGGAAAACACGGGCACAGTCAATTGAAAAATTGTCATTTGGGTAATGTGAGAAGAGGGAAGAAAGTGAGCTAGAGAGTCAGTGGTCTCTTGTCTGCCCATAAGTGTACACTCAGCATCCTCCCAGCAGAGAAATTATGAGTTAGCCCACTACAGATGCAAAGATTTACTTCTTACTCATTTTACATGCAAGAGAAGCAAGACCTAAGTTCTGAAATCACTCCAAATTTTTGAGGACAAATGAAATCCCAGGACTCTGAAGTGAGGACTGAGGCAGTTTCCCCTGAGCTCACCAAAAATTGCTGGCTGGGCTAGGAAAGTTAACTGAGTGCAACTGCATTTTTGAAAGTTAAAGGAATTGACCCAGAAGTCTCAGGGAACTGCTTTTATATGGGATTTAAAAGAAAGTAAAATATCTTTCTCCCAGAGCAATTCACAGTGGTAAATGGTCAAGAGCTTGAAACCTTTGTTACTTACAGAATTTACTGTTGAGAACACAACTGAAGGAAGTCACTGGCAAAATCAGTGACTTTCTTTCCACTTCTGAAGAAACTACTTAACTCTGAAGCAGCCATTTTTTGGATGAAGACATGTCTCACCTCTTTTCACTACTTGGAAATACTAGAGACAGCTGAGCTCAAATCATGCAGATAGTCTGAGTTCACTTAACTCTAATTTTGAACCAGGGGAGTCTGAATTCAGGAGGAATTCTTTTCCTCCTATTTCCACACCAATTCTGGCTTCAGCTAATATGCTTTCTCAGAGATCCCTCATTTCTGTGCACCACACTAGGATTGTAGAGGTGACTCTGAGGCAGGTTTAGGGTGAAGGGAACCATTTGCGTATGCTTAGGAAGGATCTTCTCAGCTCACTCAGCTTGACGGAGTTTCCCCTGCCCAGATATGATATTGATACCCAACATGATAATGCAAGTTGTATGGATAAGACATGTATCATACTGAAAGTTGTCATAAGGAACTTTTCAGACAACTCTGAACAGATTTTTTTTCTGAGAAATCTTCCAAAGTCTGTGGGTAAGATAATATCGCACTTGTGCTATCCTCAATATCCTAACTGTGAAATCCACTTGCCCAGTCTCACCTTGTGGTACGTGTTCTCTATGTTCAGTTCTATCACAAACTATTCCCACTGCAAGAATTATGCCATTGAAACAAAATATAAAATCAAGGGTAACCTTCAGTATTCACAATTATTCATGAGGATTCACCTCTTGACGTTGTTCAATCCTTATCAGCAGAAGGAATCCAGAACCACCTCACAATGAGACAGACATTCAGGTTAATTTCCAAAGTAAAAAACCCACCAAAATGGCATGTCCATATTACATGAAAATGTATAACAAATACATGTCCACTGGGTTAAACCAAAGAATATCACACTGGAATAGCTACTGCAAATTTTACTTTAGGTTTTTATGACACTGTTACTGAAATATTCTCTTCAGCTCTGGTTTCCTCCATTCTCAAAATATGTTAGAAAATTGGATACGACTCAAGTAAGAGCTACAAGAATGATTAGACTTCTAAAAGTCAGTCCCTATAGTAAAAGACTAAGAAAGCTCAATTTATTTAGTTACTGAAAAGAAGGTTAAGAGGATCACAATACCTACATGTGGAAGAGATTTCTGACAGTAGGCAGCTCATTAATCTAGCAAAAAAGGCATAACAAGATCCAGTGTTTGGATGCTGAAGCTGAAATAAGACTCCAAATGAGGCACACTTTTTTCACAGTGACAGTAATTAACCGTTGGAACAATCTGCCCAGGGATGTAGTTGATTCTTTATCATTTAAATGCTTTACATCAACATTAGATATTTTCCAAAGAGATAAGCCTATGTCTCAAACAGATGCAGAAAATACTGGATGAGGTTCTGTCTTGGGTGTGCAAGTCAGCCTGGAGGCTTATCAGAGCTGCTCAGCATTGTACCTCGACACCACAGCACCACGAGTGCTCTGCGCCTCCAGGACCAATCACCTCATGGCCATCACATCCACCAGAGTGCTCTGTGCCTCCAGGACCAATCACCTCATGGCCATCACATCCACCAGAGTGCTCTGCGCCTCCAGGACCAATCACCTCATGGCCATCACGTCCCCCAGAGTGCTCTGTGCCTCCAGGACCAATCACCTCATGGCCATCACATCCACCAGAGTGCTCTGTGCCTCCAGGACCAATCACCTCATGGCCATCACATCCACCAGAGTGCTCTGTGCCTCCAGGACCAATCACCTCATGGCCATCACATCCACCAGAGTGCTCTGTGCCTCCAGGACCAATCACCTCATGGCCATCACATCCACCAGAGTGCTCTGTGCCTCCAGGACCAATCACCTCATGGCCATCACATCCACCCTCTGTATGCAGTTCCATTCAGACTGAACAAATGCTGTCTCCAAATTCATCTTCCTCTTTCACAGGTAAATGAAAACCTTCCCAAGGCAAACATGGACACCTTCACAGATATCCCATGCCACATTCACTATCTGGCATAATCACTGCTGGAGACCAAAATACACCAAAACTGCCAATAAGCACATGGTGTAAAGCTGTCTGAGCACTGACTTTGCCAGATGCTTCCACCCAAGGAACATCTCTTGGGCTAACTCCAAGCTAGTGATGAATGAATCGATACATAGCAAATGGCCTCTCAACATAGCTGCCTGTATCCAAAATACAATTCCTTTATGTCTAATGAGTTTGTTGGAGAATCAGGAAGTTCCATGAGGATAGAGAAACCAACTAAGCCAAATATATGATGAGGTTAGGTAAGCTACTAATTTTCCTCTCAGCTCCTTAGTAACATTCGTAAAATAAAAAGTGTCCTTTAAATCTTCAGGACAGGATGTTAGAGCAAAAGAATAGCAGAGAAAAAAAAAGTATTAAATAGATGATAACAAAAAATTATCTTCAGAAGAACAAAATTAAACACCCCATTGAGTCACCTCTAGGAAGGGATAGAAAGAACCATTTAAAATATAAATAAAAATAAAAACTATGCACTCAGACTGTTTTAGGACGGTGGAAGTGCACAGAAAATCAATCACACTTGGACTTGCCATACAGTATACACACTATAGTATTTTGTAGGTTTTTTTTAGAATACCTAGGTTTTTGGGCTTTTTTTGGCACTTAAAAGACTGGCAATGGATGACAAAATCTTTAAAAATTACTAAAGGGAGGATTTCTTTATTATGAGATACACCTAATTAAGACAATATAACACAGAGATTCTATATAAAATGGATTAGCAATAGTCCTTCTATTCAATTTCTTCATTACCTAACCTGAGTGCAAATCTTCATGTTATTCTGGAAAACATCTCCTCATAGATGTGGGTTAAATTTCTAAATGGGTTAAAATTCCTTTCATTAAATATAGCATTTTTACAAAGGACATGAATATAGTGTTATTGGTTGAGAACTGGACTCTTGGACTTGTGACATGGGAAGAGAGCTCTATTTCCTGCTCTAACACACACTTCTCATGGGATATTGAAAAGTCACTCTTGGCTTTGCAAATGTGCTCAGCAGCTGCTTCTTATGATCAGATTACCAAAGTGCTGAAATCTTTTGAAAATCTGGCTATTTATTTTGTTGCTGAATAGGATCAGAGATCTTTTGAAATCTGGCTCCAGTTGGAGTGCTGTGCTCTTTTGAAAAGCTAGCCCTAAATCTGTATATGCCTCAATTTCTCTATTAGCATTATCAGCACTGTTCTGCATCAAGAGGTTGAGAAACAGCTCACATACACAGCAATTCAAATTTGAAAGGGGTATATAGATGTACAATTGCTCTTATAATTGTAGAAATACTATATGTACCTATAAAAGAAAATAAAAAAGCAGTTCCTGATTTTTCCTAACTTTTGTACAAATGGTTTTCTGTAAGATCTACAGTTACATGGTCTTGACAATATTATTCTTGCTATAGGTAAAGTTTGGGAATTATCTATATCTATTAAAATGTAAGCAGAGCTCTTTCTCTGTCTTCCTTTTATGGTTATAAATATGTGTTTAACTGTTTCACAGATGATGAAATAAGACACAGAATTTTGTACTTGCATGTGGTATCATCCCATGCAAAGCAAAGTAAAAAGAATTTTTATAGGATACAAGTAGAATGCAAAGTGACATCACACACATGCTTGTGCAGATGCACTCAGTTAATTCTGTGTGTAAGAATTATAGGGAATGATGAGCTCAAGTACTCATATGAAGGTAAGAATTTTCTAACAGCTCCATTCAGGAGGACAACTCTGGCACAACTGGTGTTTAAGTATTTTGTGAGGTACTTACCTTTCTTTCCTTCCATAGTAACAGAAAGTGCAGTCACTAAAACCTTTGAAATTTAAAATGAAAATATTCACTTTGGCTTAAAAGCTAGCAAATAAACAGAAAATTATCTTCCTTAAGGGAGTTTGATATTTTAAAACAACACAAGTTCCCCAGCTGTGTAGTGATTCTTATTTGGCTTGTGATCTCGGGTAGATATAGAGGCTTACATGTTCTCTAAATTGTAAGCTCTATATGAAGGGTGTTCTTTAATTACTGACAGCTAATGAAAACAGTTTTTACTGATCTCTCTAATGTCCTGGGAAAGTCTTTACTATGGATTCATTGTATTCTACTTTATATCCCTGATTGAAATGGGAGACCACAAGAGCATAGGGATTTGGTGGAAACTCGATTTCATTCCTCTGGCCTCAAAGAGAACAGTTGCAGAAATTAAGCTGCGTTGATATTGTGGTCAAACTTTGGTCAGACTGTGGTTATACTTGCATTTATATAGATATAAAATCAGTGCACTTTGGTTTTTAAAACTGCTGGATCTACCGTCAGTATCTAAATCTTGCTCAGTTGATCAGAGGGATCTAATATAACTATTACATGAAAATAAATATCATTATTAAATCCATATGCTTCACTTCCAGGGCTCTATTATTTGTTCCAAATATTGAGACAGTCACTTTGGAAAATGCTTGTAAATGTACAACTGCAAGCATATGATATGGGAAACACAGGTTTTCTATTTCAAAAAAATATTTTGTGTTTTCTTTCATTTCAGACAAAATATTTTGAGTCATAATCTTTTACTTTCAATAAAGAGTGATTTAACTCTTGGTATGACAAGTATTGTAAAAGCCCATTCATTTGCAGTGCTTTATTTCCACTAAGCACCCCAGTCTGTTGGGGATTTTTTTTGTTTGGTTGGTTTTGGTTTTGTTTTTGGTTTTTTGGGTTTTTTTTTGTTGGTTTGGGTTTTGTTTTTGTTTATTTGGGTTGTGGTTTTTTTGTTGTTGTTGTTGTTGGGTTTTTTTGGGTTTTTTTTTTGTTTTGTTTTTTTTTTTTAATTTGTTTATTTGGGGTTTTTTCCTAGATTTCTGCTGCATTAATTATCAGCTGGTTAACCCATTTCTTCATACAGATGTATTTATTAGCCCTGCAATAGAGACCCCTCAACAAGATCTAAAAGCAGGATTTATTCAACAGGAGATATATGGTAGAAGTTCAGATGACCCAGAAAACCAATAAGCTACAATCATAGAAGACTAAGCTCTATTGAATGCAGCAGGGCTTTATGTATGTCCTTACATTCTCTGCCCAGATGAGGAGACTAAGGTATGAATGCTATACTGAAACTATTAAATGCAACCACAAGATCCTATCCCTCAACTACTTTCATTTGCAAAATGTGTGATATGATATTAAGCTTGACTGAGGCTTTGTCTAAAGCACTCTTCATAGCAAAGACACTTTCCTTCTGCTCAGAAAAGGGTGAATAAAAAGACAAATAGAAGTTCCATCAGATATTGCAATCTGCAGATAGCAACAGCCTTTTTTCATTTTACATATCAAAAACTACAGCAGTGATTACTGTTCCTGATTACTACAAGCAAAAAGCAGAACAAGCGCTTTTGGCACACCGGATTCATTGCACATCTGTAATTGGCTAACCCCATCATGTGCGTTATTTCAAAAAGTTTTGTAGACTGCACATATAATTTAAGATATTCATGCTTCTAAAAAAGACCACCTGGAGCTAACCCATGCAACATAAAACATGAATGTAAAAATCATATGGAAGCATTTTATTAAGAACTTTGGAAAAGCGGATGTTGTGGCATTGACTTTTACACAGAAATTTCCACTGGATGAAAATCCATATCATTATAGTGAAGAGAAATTAATTTCGTTTTAATTTAAAAGTTTTCCCTGTTTTATTTCAGTATCACTACTAAGGCTGGAGCTAAAGCTACCATCAATACTCTTCTCCTCCTGATATATTTACCTCTGCAAGTCAGAAGCCCATGCTTTTACCAAAACCCACTCAGCCAACACTATCAATATTCTCAAGCATGAATTGTAATGCTAACACCCACCACCTTTTAGCAGGAATGAGAAAAGTATGTTCTCAACTTAGGAGTGAATTTTTATTGACATGCTAAGGACTACTGTGCCCAGAAAGGCATCCACATTAAAAGAAGAAAGAAGAAAGTGAAAAGTTAAAAATTTTGGACTTTCTATTAAATATTAATATTCTTCACCAGATTGTTTTCATTACAAAGGCTGCGCTAAGGATGCACACATGTAGAGAAAGATTCAGGACTACAAAAAGGAGAGAGTCAGCCCTGGAGACTGAATACAAGAAGATGATATTTTGATAATTGGGTTTTAGCTCTGGACTCAAACTCTCCCCCCCGCCCCCCATCCCCGCCCCTCCCTCAAATAGCTAAGAAAAATAAACTATATTAAAAGAAGATAAAAATATGCAATATTGACCAAATTACTGTAACTGCATGAGAAAGGAAGATGAATTGCAGTGTAATAGAATGGAAATGCAGTAGTTGCTGTGAGTGAGAGAAAAGACACTAATGTCATCTTTTCTATTTCCTTGCTCTTAAAACACTGTTTGGTTCTTTTCCTATTTAATTTTTAAGTTTCAAGGTAAAGTTCTAGCAATAAACAACTCTTGTAGGGACTGAAATTTGATTGACAACATTTTAGAACAAGTATTAATTTGTTATCAGCAGTAAATGCTTTGTGTCTCCACAGAAGTGATGGATAGAACTTTTTATAATACAAATAAAGCACCATGAGAAAGTAAACCATTCACTCATTTCTGCTAACAGAAGTGGAAGGATCTGGTAGGTTCTTTTTATGCCTTTCTTCATTAAAAAAAAAAAAAAAACAACAAAAAAAAACCCAAAAAAAACTGAACGTGAAATGCTTTTCCCATTATTTCTGTTCTGCCTCACAAAAACCCAGAACCTTTCAAAGCCCTTTAACTCCAGTAGCCTAGCATATAGGACAGCAATGACTACAATAAAATGATAATAGTAGCAATAGTAGTAGTCATAGTAATAATAATAACTAGAAAAGCACCAAAAAACCAATATTCTTATACTGAAAAAAAAAAATTAGGTTTAATTTACTAAGCTGAATAGATCATTGTCTATGATCCAAACATCATTGTAACTTAGGAATTTTAAATCAGCAATCAAGCCATGTTTAAACCCAGTTTCCTGATGGTCATACCCTGAGCAGGTTCTGTAGGAAAAAAAAATTCCTTTCTTAATAGTAACTTTCACTTTAATCTGCTTTCCAAGAGCAATTAATTATACAGTTAATGTCTTTAACTTGATTCTGCCAATGTAATATTCTTACAATATTTCAAAACCATAATTGTTATGAACTAGGACTCCAAATGCCTTACAAATACTTCCATATACAATGCAAATCCTAGTTAACTGGACTTGCAATTTCAGACATTTAAGCTAGTTTTGTTTGATAAGAATTACTTTCCATTTATCCATGTTTGTTGAAAAATATAATACTTTTATCCCCTTAGTGCAGGAAATTTCCCAGTATTCTGCCTATAATGCTTTGAGGCTGAAACAGCTCAGTAGTATAAACTTCTCAACACCAGTATCTGCAAAGTATTGTCCTGAAAATTGTATTGTATTGTAACCTGAACTAGAAAGACTTGTAGAATTGATTCTGTAGAAGCAAGCACTTAAATAAACCTTATCAAACTCTTCTGCCTTTTCTGCATCATTAAAAGTTTTATTATACCTTACTGCTAAAGAGTCTATACTGTTGCCAGAAATATTTAACATTTTTAAAACACATAAAGTCATTCTTTCTTGAATTCTTCCAATCACATTCAATTTTTTTCTTAATGTCTCTACTTGTCTTTGCCAATATTCTGCACCTCAGACAGTCCAGTTTATCTTGCTATATATATATATATATATATATATATATATATATATATATATATATATATATATTTCTCTTTAATGCCATAAGTTTTCTATAAATACACATACATATTTTTTCAAGTTAATTATTTTACTGTCATTCTGGAAAAGGACATAGTTTTAGAATTTGCAGGTGCATAGGAAATTATAACTTTTTTTTTCTTTAGGGGTTCTAGTCTTAGTAGTTCTAACTTTTATTCTATTATTTTATTTATTTATTCTATTATTTTGTTTTTTCCACCAACATTTTTCCTCATGATCAGTTTCCCCCATCAGTTTCCCCACTAGGCAAACAGTCCCTGAAAGGCACAAAGCACACTTGTTGACACCCTGCCTCATTTGCCAAATTTCAAGTCAATCAGGTCATGATCACCTGTCACCAGACAACCACCAACTCAGCCCCATATTCAATTCATCTTGTCTATAATAATGAGATTCAAAGTGAGCTACCTAATTCTGGGTCCCATACCTCTCATACCAGAAAAGCATCAATAATTCTCATAGGGAACATTCATGTTTTACCACCGACTTCTGGAAATTTTCAGCACTTGGTTTCTGTTACATTCCAAAAGAACCTGGTTGTCTTTAACTCATGCAAAAAGTTGAAGACTAAGGTACCTGTGCCTATGGCTGCACTGCCACATAAACTGGTTTACAATGGATAAACATTACATTTACAGTGGTTGGTACTGATCCATAGAGCACAAGAGTAGCCTATATATAAACAGGGATCAGATTCTCGAAAGAACAATGCCTGCAAGGCAGGGAGAAATAAATTACAGGGCCATCTGAATTTTCCAGCATGAGAGCAGAAATTCTGCACAAGGGATCTGGATTTGGAGACCCTTTTCATATCAAGGAACACCACCAATTCATCTGCATTATCCTGTTTTCATCTGATTGAGTTTTTCATATCAAACTTTGAAAAACATCATCTTAGGCCAAAAACACTATGGAAGAAAATAATTCTTACTTTGCCCTTATAGATGGTTTCCCTGAGACAGAATTGTGGAGGGGCTCAGAACAGAAGGCTGGTCTTTCTGGAAGGCTTGTGGGTTTTAGCAGGGAAAGGCTTGCACTATCTTGAACTTCCTGCTCAGGAACTTTCCTTTTAAAATATTAAAGGCTAACAACAGGTAATGTTATTTAAAGTGTTTCCACAATGAGGTCATGCAGAAGAGAACAACTTATTCATCTCTTATAAATGCATACATATCTAGCACAAAATATATTAGAAAAAGATATTTAAATTAATGAAAGTAATTCCACTTGACATTTGGGATAACAATTACCATACTTTCCAATTATCATTATTGCTTGTTTTCTTTCCCAGAGAATTCAAAGTGCTGGACTTATTTCCTCAATCCCAAGCCCTGCAGTATGATATGACATCAAGTTCATTTTCAGCTTCGACTTACATACTTTGTTTATCTTGAGAATGAAACCTTTGAAAAACAGGCTAGTTTAAAGGAAAAATGTGCCATTTTGTTTTAAAGTGTAGTTTTTCTTCTTATGGTTATCAATTTTTTTTTAATCTCTCTACCAATACAGACTTGAAGTTAAATTAAGCGCTTTATGGCAAGGAACTTTTCAGAGTTGTATTTACTTACATTGAACAGGAACAATTTGGACAATAAATATTTCAATATACCACAAATACTTCGGAGAAAATCTGATTTCTCCTGCAACTGATATATATTAATTTCAGAATACAAATGTGTAAAGCTACCTAATTGCAGAATATGGAACACCAAAAGTAGAGATGGCTAAACTAGCAGTGACATTTTCACACAACCTACCAGTCAGTCAGTTCTATTTACTGAAATCCTTTTTTGCTCCTCAGCTACAATCTCTCCATCATCTCTTCTCTAACAGCAGAAATAAGGTTTTTTACTTATGTAGCATAAAATGTAAAGGTTTGGCATAGAAAAATAAAAACTATAAACTCACTTTTAACTTGACATATCCAAAGTTGTCTTACATATTCTAGTTTCCACATGTCGCATCATTCAACAGGAAATAAGACTTGTGGCCTTGCAAAAACATTTGTATCTCCAAAAATCTCACAGAAATTAACACCTCACTTCAATGAAAAAAAAAGAATTAAAAAATGATAACTATTTCAATGCCATCATGGCTAATTATGAGGTCAAGGATTGCAAACTTAGGCACAGATTACCAGATTTTTTTCTGTTTCAAAAGAAACAGAAATTTTAAAAGTCAGGAACTCTGTTCAAGGCAAAGGGTCATGAGTTTACTTTTATAGTGGCAGTGGTACTGAGTCAGAACCAATGTCCCAAAGATTGCTCAAAACCAAAATACACAGCATGGCTTTTCATCAGCCAAACACATTCAACACACTGAAGAACATCACCATGCTTCACACTCCTCTTCTCCCTTCCTCTTTCCACTACTAAAAAAAAAAAAGGAAAAACATGTGGCTTAGCAAAAGGACCCACAATGTAGTGGAAAAGAATATGAAAATTTGCATGATCTTTGAATGCTTTTAGAAACAGTTTGTGCCACAAGTGCAATGAAATTTAAAGTCAATAATTTGAAGACAATATTCCAAAACACCAAGGTCCTCACAAGAGTTTGATGTTGGAACAGGACTACAGGGCCTAGTACCAGAATGCACAAGGGGATTTCAAGTTCCATGTGACATAAGGCACCACTTTCTGCCTGAACACACAGAAAATACAATTAAAATACTTCCATTTCTAGATAACTTTCAGAAAACTCAGATTTTAGTTCTAAAAATTGGTAAGCAACTCATTTACTGTTGTCCTCAGAATATATTCCAGAAATGGAAGACTTTTAGAAGGATGGAAACAGGGGAGAATAGTACTGTTATTGATAACACATTGTATGTACTTTCAAAGACTAAACATTTTATTCCTACTGACTATAAGTAACATCTTGATTATTTTTGTCCACATATATTTACACTTCAGTCTTTAAGAACTATCTTTAAACTTATCTATTATAAGTTGTGTGTGTATTTGTTTATAAGGACTGAGATTTCCTATATACAGAAAGCCTTAGACAATGTAGCAAAAGAAAAATGACTGAATGCTGCTGTATTAGAGGATGGAATTTTTTTCCATTTTTAGCAAATGTCAAATCATTGACTATTGCTTTTAAGATTAATAAAAGATATAATGGTTTTTAGATCGCCCCTAAATAAAGATTACTATGAATGGAGAAATGATTTACCAATAGCCACCACAATGAGATTTCCTTAAAGGTTACAATCATCAGTTGTTTAGCTGAAACACTGCTGAGAATGCCTGGTCATTTCTTGAATAATGCATAATGTTCATTGCAGATTTGATCTGTATTATTACAATACAGATATTTATAAAATAATGGTGAAAACTATCTGATACTTTCCAATTGCTCAAGATATTTCCATGAAGTAATTGACTCTGAAAGTATTATATGGAGTTACTTGAGCCCTCATTTGCAAGCACAACTTGTAGCGATCACTACAAAATAGGCATAAGAAAACAAACTCATCAGCCTTTACAGACTTCTAAGAAAAGCTGTGATAAATACAGGGCTGAGTAAAGGACCTTCCTGAAATACCGAATTAAAATTATTTAATTGCTGTACAGTATTGGGGGGAAAATTTAAAACTAAGCTTTTAAAATGAATGATTAACAGAAACAGGTCAACACATTTGGGGGAAGAAAAAAATAGCAGTTACCTATACAATGTAAGTACCTCTCAAATAATTTCCCAAATATCTTTAAGTCTATTCAGAAGATTGCTTGTGCACATACAAAGTATGTCAAGTATTTTATTGTAGGTTTATCATCCATACTTCACATGAACCTGCAAGCTATTTATGTGAGCTTGATTATACATATGAGCTTCATCCAGGGCAGCAAAAAGCAGCCTTAATAAATGAAACTGAATTTCTTTTGATGTAATTTCATGAATGTTTCATCAGAATGTGTTAACAGGTTTCTATGTAAGGAGAACTGGTGAAATCATAAAATATACCTGTACTATACAGTTAAACCTGCTTATGGAGAATTCTTATACGATGAAACACGCTTTCATCAAGCATCGTTTCAATATACTGACACATAAATAATACAATCCTACTTAGAATTAAGCCAAGCAACAAAACAGGAGGAAAAAAATGTCAAAACCCCTTCCTGAGCCCCCATACCCCTTGCACCATAAGGAATGAGAACCACAGCACTACATGGTTGGAGGGGCAGGGTTATTATATCAGATAGGGTGAACAGATATTAAATGTTTACCCAGCTCTTTTTTAGGGAGAAACATTAATCTAGATCAGACTAGTGATGTTGTTGTCTAAGAATAAGATTTTGTTCTTCCTTTAAATTCTTTTCTTCATTAGAATCTTTGCAGAACAAGGAAGATTTGGTATTCAGGTATACATTCCAGAAGAGGATAATGAAAAATAGATCCCAGATACTCTCAAAATATACAGAGATTGGCAGAGCTCAGAGTTTCAGTAACACAGGACGCTTGTAGAAGCACAGACAGATCATAGATTGTACAGCAGAGTCCACTTTACATCTACCTTGAAAAAATGTTGAATTGCCTGAGAATAAACTCTCATCCTGTAAAAATGTGGAACATTTGCATATTATATCAGAAGCCTAATGAACCATGTTACACTCATGCCCTGGACGATGTAATTATTGCTTTTTTTTCTTCCATGAGAATTATATATGATGTGGCAGATAATATAAATTAAATATATGAAATGATGGAATTACGTCCAGCTACTAAATCGTCAATCTGAATCTGCATTGGTTTATGCCCTCCATACCTCCCTCCATTCACTGAAAATTTTAACTTTCCTTAAATAATATCACTTCCTTTAAATGGAAGGGCAGGTAAATTCCTTTGCACCATCAATACAAGTAACCCTTCATGGACAGCTGTGGGCTGATAAATAAGATTCTGTTTCTACCTCCTCCCTCAACCCTTAAAGGTGGCTTCTTTGTTTGCCATATGCTGTATGCATTCTATCTGGTTTAGTGTAGATTAAGGGTTTATAGTTCATGATTCATGGAAAAAGCTTGAAGTGCTCAAATCTCATATGCCTCCTCCAAATATATGTTTCCTTCAAACCGTGAGAGCAGTAGCTAAAATAAAGGAGTATTCTGTACTGCTAAAGCCAGGACACACAGAAATCTCAGGTTTGGTAACCTTGATTTCTGTCACTGCAACCTAGTCCCTAATATAAAATACCTGTAAGACAGAGATCACACTCATCCAGATGGGTAGCATTAGTTGAAAAAATAATAGATTACCAAAAAAAGTCCACTCTACACAGGTCATTGGAAAGACTATTTAGGAGCAACACACACACAGCCTCTATTTTGTGGCAAATCACATGTAAAACACTGCTTTTGCTCCTCAACTGCTTGTTTGAGCATTAAAAGATAACTTTTAATACTGAAAACAGTCTATTTTGTTCATAAATGCCTACTGGCACAGAAGTCAAAAAAATTTCTATAGACATAGATACAAGAGGATAAATAATATCCTAGTCTCTCAGCTGAAGATTTAAGTATTTGGATGTGATGCTTTCAAACTTCAGAAATATGTGAGTCTACCTTTAAGGCATAGCCAGAAAATGAAGAGATCGAGTTCTCAAATCAAGGAATAATGGCATTTTCCTCTCAAACATATACTTATATAAAATACTGAAACAAAGCAACACAGTAACAGGTAAATAATTTGAAAGAATTTAGTCTACATCACCCAGAAGACTTACAGCTGTAATAGCTACATCATAGGTTTGTTGTTAAATAAAAATAATTAAAATAAGAGGTTTATTTCACCTTCACATGGTGTCTTTCTCATGCAGACCTCAGATTTCCACATTTGAATCCCTTTAAAGGATTTGATATGCAGGGAAAGAAGAAAGGATGAAGGTAAAAATTTCAATTTAGAGGCTACTAAAGGCTGCCATATTCTATAGCACACAACAATATTTACTCCATACCTTTAACTGATGTATTAGGTGGAGGTCCTTCCATCCTCAAGTTCCATGGAGGATCACCTTGATTAGCGAAGTCCCTCATTTTCAGATAGCTAATTGTAAGTCGGATGATGGATGCCTTGTCAAGCTGGCTGGTAATGGCTGCAGGCAGTGGCAACAACTTTGCCAACTCATAGAATTCAAAATTCTCCTTTCCCCGGCGAGAGCGAGCAGCATCTCGGGACTTTTCCTTCCTCAAAGCTTGTAAACTGAAGGAAAATAAAGAAAGTCGGGCATTCATCAGTATTAGTGTTCTGTCACATTTAACCAATTTACATTTTTCATTGCTGGTCTTCAAATTATGACATTTTCGAAATGTTTTTGCATATTGATCTACAGAATTCAGGATATATAAAATGGTGCTTCACACTTGAATGACTGAAACGAACTAATTGAGTTTAAGTGGTGGTCAACGTATTATGTAATGATTCTTAAATCACTTTAGCCACTTCCTTTTTAGCCTGCCTTTCCTTTGTCAGCTGTCAGTCTCAAGAAAAAAAAATCCCAAGAATACTGTGTACATGTGGGGCTTATATGTCTAGGTGCCATTGCTTCTCCCGGACTCACCCACTCACCCAATTTTGCCTTAATTTTTGTCATATTCTGACTCTTGGAAGAAGGTTAAAAGCAGATGATTCAAGTGTTTGCCACCTCTGACAGGAGCTGCAGTGCAGCCAATATTACCAAAAAGGTTGCACACTAACTGCTGAGACACAGAAGTGTAAGTCTGGTGCAATAATGGGAAAATCCCTGTGTTTCATGAAGCTGTTCTTCAGGAGTTGTTCAACTGTCTTAGCAGTGGAAGCAGTAACCTTTGTCAGTGGGGTGAGAAAGCTGTTAATACAGTTATGTGATTCGCATTTCTGACTGTAATTCACCACCACATTCATGGCAGACTGACAACTTTTTGATCAGAAAGGACCTTCTGCTTTACATTGAACTGTTGGAAATGCAAAGACATCCATTGAGTCCTGTTTCATCAATGTATCATTTGCTACCACTAATACAAAACACAAAGATAACTCAGATTTTACTCCTGCACTATTTGTTTAATTGGTGTAAAACTCCTGAATGCAGTGGGATGACAATAGTTAACACCTGGGGGCTTTTTTCTTTTTTTTACACAGAGCAAAGTGTTCAATTCAGGATATTATAAGCTTCACAATACATCTGCCTTGATAGACTCAGGCTGGTGCTGGGGCTGGTGTCTGTCCATCACTGTGCAAGGTGAGTAGAAACTGTTCTTGTACCTCATTATGGGTCTATCTTTCCTTTGCTTCATTTGTTTATCTACTAATTTGATGAAATTAAAGTCACAATTCCATTAGCTAGTAGTTGTTTTACCACAGAACTAGAATAGAACCAGTATATAATGGAATAATAAATGCTTCTCTCCAGCTTCCATAACCCTTCCTGAAACCTTGGATTTATCAACAAAAAAGTCATAATGACGAGATCTACAAAAGCACTCTGACATATTAAGTAAATCAGTAGATTTGAGGTATGCAGATAAAACACGATGAAGCTAAGAGCTCTATTCACCTGTTTTTCTAACTTGGGAATAAAGTGAAGAGTTTCTCTTGCTTTAATATTCATAACCACCTGCATTTTTGTAGCCATCTCTGCCACTTCAGACTTGGTAGGGCATATCAGCTGGGCCCTTAACACACAAATAAAATCCCTCTATGACAGTTCCCTTACTATGTTAAGGGAACTGTTAACATGTTACATTCCCTACACAATTCCACACCAACAGCAATTATATTTAAAAAGACAGTCTGGCTAAGAAATAGGAATGGTGAGGTAAAGGTATGGGAGGAAACAGCACATCCTTACCCACAGATAGAGATACAGAATTCTACTGAATGATATAGTAAAATACATACTTGGTTTTATAAACTATACACTGAATGCTAGCACCTTGATTTGTAAACTATATTCTAGGAAAAAAGTATCTGAAAAATAAGATTTCACAATGCTCATTGTAGATGCATCTCTCTCAAATTTCAAATTTTGGATATCTACCATCATGGATATCTCTCAAAAGGTACATTAAATACAACATATAAAAGTATTTAATGTATACACAGACATATGGGAGCTACAACTCTGTGAGGTATGAACTGTCCAATTAATTCCAAGGAATTAGTATGCCCCCACAAGTTAAATATATACAACAGCGACACAAGGAAAAGGCAGGCAAATGTCTCTGCACAATTACTTCCAAGTGAAAGCTCAATTTCATGGCATAAGACTTGGCCTTTTCAACCTGTCACCACCTTTTTTTTCCTGGAAGCCAAGCCTGAGAATTCAAGTCCCCAAATCAAGTTAGTAGAAGAATTGAGATTATAGACCTGTTCTGAAACTGCACCAAGGACCTTCTTCCTAAAGCACTTAACTATATCCCTATGTAAGATGGGAGATTGTTAAAGATCCCTAATAAAACAAAACAGAAAAATTACAGA
This sequence comes from Agelaius phoeniceus, assembly GCF_051311805.1. Taxonomy (NCBI): domain Eukaryota; kingdom Metazoa; phylum Chordata; class Aves; order Passeriformes; family Icteridae; genus Agelaius; species Agelaius phoeniceus. Next base: position 38,035,894 of record NC_135270.1, on the reverse strand, counting down.
TCTCAGCAACTTCTGAAACTGAAAAATGAGTGGTGGTTAGAAATTGAGTGGTGATAGAATATTCCTTAGAAACACCAAAGTCTAAATCCACAGTTTACAAGTCCTATAGAGGCTTCAGGAGATTGCTGAAACTGAATAATATATTGGAATGTAAGCTTATGTAAAACATTACTGGATCAGTAACAGCTTGCAATGGAAGTCATTTGAGCTGAAAAGTGAGGCTCCGTGTGTCAGCAAACAAATATTTGAAAGCCACCTATGGTTATTCAAAGTTACACAACAAAAAAAGTAGAAGGGATGGGGAGGTGATATGATAAACAAAAGAAACTCCTGAGAAACAGTATTGAGAATAACTCACTTTTTCTCCCAACCATTTGTTATATTTTCATTTGTGGAAGCTTCATAGGGTGAATCAAGTCAAGGAATTTTTAACTTGGAGCACTTCTCTTGGCACCAGTGCCATTAAGCTAAATTAAGAAAGGGTGTCTGTGAATATGTGCACACAAGTCCTAATTTCTACTCTATGTAATTCCACTAGGGAAATACACTGTACTGTTGGACACTGCAGTTATGCTGATAAAATGGGTCCTTAATTTGGGAGCAGTGATTTCCTCAGCAGGATGCAGGAATTCATTAGATACAACCTAAACATGGCTGTTAATCCTCTCCGGCACCTGTAATTCTGATAGGCAACATCAGCTTCCTTGTCAGATGCTCTTAATAAAGCAAAGTACTGGCTCTGATAATCCCAAGAAGATGCTAGAAAAGAGGAGTGTGAAGCTCCCAACAGAAAGCAGTGATTCTGACACACGACCAAAATTCATCTTGGTTCCTATCATATGACACCTGGAACTAGAGGTGGTTCTTGGAACATAAATGAATTTAGGCTCTTCTGCTAATAAGAAAAATTAAAATATGGGAAACTAAACACATGTTTACTAAGTGGCTTTCGAAAAAAAGTCAGAAAGCACCAAGAAAGCAAGCATCACATGTTTAAAGAGTTCTCAAATGACAGAGAAGATCCCCAACAGTCAAGTAAATCTACATAAAATATCCACAGTACCAAGAGAGTAATAGTGGGAAATATACCTGAGGGATATAAATATTGCTCCCTTTTTGCCTCCTGTGGAGAAGGCATAGTAGCTAAGACAATTGGATCAGGGTGCATCAGGGTACAATGTAAAAGCATGATGTTGTCATACAATGGTGAAACTTCATGTATTCCCTTAAGAAGACATTTCTCATAGAATTTCCACATACAGAGTCCTCTAAAGAAGACTAAGAGGTTTCCAGCTGATAGCTCCTGATAATTCTGAGAAGCAGGACCATATAAACAGGATATTTCATGGCTTGAAGACTAATGCTATTTTAGATATGGATTCTAAAATATATTTTATTTTTCCTTTTAGGGCCTTTCCAGATAGACTGATATACAGGTGGTCTGGCTTTTACAGATGAAAGGGTACAATAAATACTAGCATATAATTCTAAAATTGTATACATGACATTTCTAAAGTAGATTTTCTATTGAAGACCCAGCAGATGCAAAGGACATGATAATATGGTGCTGCATAAAAGTTTTATTGGTACTCGTAACTCACTTGTGATTTCATTGTGCTTGTGGTCATTCCAAGCTTAACCTGCTCTATATTTTATTTCACATAATTTTATATACTTTACATTCATAAGTATATACATGTATTTTTGTCTGTGTGCACACCCACAACCTTCACGTCTGACCAATTGACATCTGTCACTTTAAAGTTGGGACAATCACAGATCCTAATTTTTGCAGCATTTAATAGCAATCAAACATATTATAGCATATCAACAGATATACTGACCTAGACAAGGGTTTTTTAGCATATGTTCACAGAATCACAGAATCTTCTGAGCTGAAGTGATGCACAAGGATCATCAAGTCCAACACTTAAATGAGCAGCCTAGATGGGGATGAAGTCCATGATGTTGGTGTTATTAGCACCATGCTCTAACCAGCTGAGCTAAACTCAGGATCATAACAATACCTCACTTCTGTGTCTCAGTTTGGGCAGGAAAAATCAGTGAAATAATTTAATTATGTGAATTTGCATTTTGAACAAAAAGAGGGGAACGGTTGCAGTTACAAATAATTTTTACTTGCAATTTCAAAATATAGCTTGGAAAGTGGTGGTTTGCAGACTTGCCCAGTTTTAGAAAGGCAGCTCACATTTACATTTCACCTACACTGCTCCCTTAGATCTGATGCAGGAGAGACCCCCCCAGCAGAGCTTCTCAGAACATCGGTCTCCCTCTGCCCAGCTCTCCCCACATAACAGCACTGCTGGGATTTATGGTACCTTCATTGGACTTGTCACAAATAGAGATTGGATTGGAAGCTACAGCCATAAAACAAGGTTTGAGGGACAGACGGACTGCTGAACTCGAGATATAGTGGCTTGAGCCAACGGACAGCTTATCTGTGTTGTGCTTTCATGGTTACTGCTCATTTCCATTCACAAGAACATTTCCATTCACTTCTCTGCTTCACAAGCAGAGAAATATGGCAAAGTCTCACAAAGGATGCACAGTATTTTGAGAATGGCATTGAAATCCTCCCTCATTTCAGCAGAAATTTTAGAAATGCAAAAGTATAACAGAACAGAGCAGTTTTTCTTATATACTAAACATTTTCATACTTGTTAACCCAGTTGTTACTGAGCAGTAGTGAATGTCTTAAGCCCCTAACAACAATGTGGATTAGTAGCAGCAACTTCAGATATAGTATACAAATAACACTTAATATCTAATAATGTTTATAACAGGCTTTATAGAGAAAGAAGCACTATGTGTCTGTGTATATTTTTCTATTAGTCTAGTCTTTAAAGTCAAGGATCAAAAGGTCCACTATAAACAGGATCCAACTCTCTGAAGGAGAAATTCAGATGAATGTTATAACCATTTCACAGAAAAGAAATCAGATATAAGGAAAGGCTCTGCAACATTTGAGTGCACAATGAATCTGCTACAAAAATATTTGGAGATATGTGATCCAGCCCCTTCAGTCCTCCAAAAGAGACTTTAAATTATACATGTCCCTTTGTGTATAATTTATGTTCTTTATATTTCCCAATATAAAGAACACAAGCAGGCTTACTTTCTAGTGAGCATAGTTATAGCATTACATAAAGCAATAAATTTATGCTGCTTCTGAGTCCATAGATGTGAATTTGTGCAAATCTGTATCAATATTACTAGAAAGATCCTCTTTTTTTCTTACTTTGTTCCACACTAATATGATGTGACATAATATTACCATACTTTGGACATTTTTGTATTTAAATCAACTTTAGGTCCCTTCCTCTGTTATTAATAACCTATTTACATAATTTATGTATTTATATTATACAATGTAGTGGATTATTATGAAAATTTGACTAATAGAAATGTTTATACATTCTGATCTATTACCAAAATAATCCATTACCTGTTTTCTCAAAGCCACATCCTTCAGAATCTTTTCTGGGGATTCAAGCTGACCAGTGAAAACAAGGAGGGCAGTTAAGTCCATTTAAAACAAGTACATTTAAAATCTGACTTTTAATGCCTGGGTAATTCATTAAGATAATGTCCTGCTCTACTGATAGGTGACCACCCATAAGCCATGTTCTGTCATATAAAAATCTTCTTCTATTTCACTGATGTTGTGGAACAATTAAACTTCTAATGAAGTTCAAAGAATGGAATAGCATCGATATTTAAGTGACCCAATTATTTGGAATATTTATTGATTTTACTTCTATATGACTCTTCATATTCCTGATTTTTTTCAAAAGTTAATTGTAGCATCTCAGAAACACTGTTCAATCCAAGTGGATATTAATCTGAACAGCAGTGCACATTTTCAGACTCCAAAAAAATTATTTAGACTGTAGGAAAGATGAAGGAAGTAAAGGAGACCAACCTGCACTGCATAATTGCACATATTACAGTTGAAAAGACCAGTTTTGGAAGTCAAACATCACCACTGGTGGTAGCATGAGCCTGAGGCTTGCTATTATCAATTTTTTTTTGTTCTGTTTTTCTAAAGGTTATGCCCTAGAAACTTCACAAATATGCATGAAACTGGATATTTTTTAGTATAGTAGATCCAAAATACAAAAGAATGAAGCAAGAGAGCTAGTGCTCCTGTAGATGTGAATTAAAAGAAAAAATCTGCACTCAACCTTCTAAGACTAATTCAATTAGTTCTGAAAAATTGATAATGAAAGTATGTTAACATGTTTACCTCTAATTTCTACACTACATTTTGCTATCTTTGGGGATTTCTTTTCTTCTAGAACAACTTTTTGACTTGATATGTTTCCCTTTCTTTGATTTTCTTTTTCTTTCTGCTATCCCATTCATAGATTTTCTTTTCACAAAGATTGTTTCTGAACTGAGAGTACAAGAACTTCAAGACTAATAATAACAGTTACCAATGTCTAAAAAAGGACACTACTTTTGTGAGGGGAAAACCTCCAAAATCAAAAGCCACATTAAATTTTACCTTCTTTCTTTTTAAGTAGATCTGAGAAGCCAGACGGCAGATTTTTATGGATTTTTCTACTTGTTTGCTTAGGAGATCCGAACATTGCTCAGTCTCACTATTTATCAATTAATCTAGCATGCAGCCTCAAAGGAGAAAGGTCGACTTGTGTTAAAAATTCATCCATCAAAAATTCATCAAAGACTTCATCATTTTAACTTGCGAACCTTTGAACACCTACATACTTGTCAGATCTGTGGTCATAGTTAACTGGGATCTATAGTTACCACAGTGCCTATACTTGCTCTGACACGAGCTGCATGAAGAGACTTTCAGGTGAAAGTGCAGTACATAACCAAGTGAGGCAGACTGCCTCCTCAAACTGCTCTTTCTATCAGACAAAGGATATCTAACATCTGACTAAGTTCCAAGTTGGTAAAATCAGACTGTTTCAATGACCAAACACTTTTCAGAGGAGCGCATTTTTGCCCCATCATAAAAATCACCATTCTTACAGACAAGAATTTGCAAAAAAAAAAGTGCTAAATTATCTGATACTATCATCAAGGGCCTAGTCCAGAAATTAAAGCCATTTAATGCTGTCTAAGAAAAAATAATGTTTTGAGACTTTCTTTAATGTGTGAAGAAAGCTGTATAGTATATGCTGGAAGTTAAAGCTGGAACCTTCAAGTTCAAGGTAAAAGCTCTGCTGCTTAACTAATGCACTGCTCATAGCTGTCATCATTAATTTATGTTAGCCTCTGTAAACATCAAGAGTATAATAGGCCAATTTCACAACTAAATATAGATGCACATTTTGCCCTTATATAAATGGCAGATTGCTGCTGTAGATCATCACTGCAGCAACACGTCAGTAAAGATGCACTGTTTGATGGTCTGATGCTCACACAATATATAAAACCAGTTGTAATGGTTGTTTGGAAGCAAAGTGTAACATAGCAGCAAAATTTCATTTGTTCCACAAACTCAGGATATATTAAGCTTGGCTGACAAAGACTGTTTGATGTGCTAAATCAGTTTGACCTTCATTTTTGCTTTATATTTCTCATTTAACACATGAAATGACCATTATTTTTTCACCGTATAGGGAAATATAACAGAACTGATTTCTATTAAAACCTTTCTTTTCCTTGTAGAAAGAACAAAATATTTTGCCAAAAGTGCTTTAGCAATTACTGCAAAACTTATAAAAAATAATACCTATATTAAGCCAAGCTTTTTATTATATCAGTAAGACTTAAAGTTGGTTTTTAGGTGTTGTGGTTTCACAGAATAGGATTCTTTTGTTTTAAATATATAAACATGGTTCAAGGAAATGGTTTCTGTCTGCTTGAACTAATTGTTAAACTGAATGTTTTATCAGCAGCAAGTACCTTTGTTGAACCGTTTAAATAACAGGATTTACTTCCAAAGTGAGTCATTAAAACATAAAAATAGGAACATGGCAGGTTTTTGAAGCATTACAAAGGTGCCATCCTGCACAATCTTTTAAAACTGATGTACACCTTGATAGAGAAACCTTTAAGTGAGCTGTGATACACTAGTTCAAATCCAAATTCTACAACTAGAACACTAGTGTTTTCATCCTTTTTTTTCTTCCTCTGTTGAACTAAGCAATTGCCAGCCTCCTGATAATAGAGAAACCTCAGTTTTATCAAGCAATTTTGCAGCACCCAATAAACAGCATTTTACCTTGGAGCAACTTGTACATTTCACACCTTAAATTTCTATTTACCAAATCAGCTAATCACTTCACAATTGAACTTCTCAGAACAAAAAATTATCAATTAAAGTGGTTGAAACTCCAGCAAATTATCATTTAGGAATGAAGTAATTGCTTTCATCAGGGCAGAAAAGCCCGCCAGAACAGAAATGTCACTTCAGATTAGTGTTCTCACTCCTGAAGCTATGGATGACACAGCTGATATAAGACTAAATGCCAAGACCAATCAATTGCTTTTGTGGCTCTGTTCTGAGCTGCTGTAAAAGGGGCCATTTTCTAGGATCTACTCTTCATTATAGTAAATGCTATCTCCTTGGTAACATAATTCCATTTCTCATAAATTCCGTCTGAGAGCATTGTCCTAACAATGGATGTTTGTGGAAAAGAATGCTGTTGGTTTAATGCAAAGAAATTAAGTGTGAACGGCTGTCAAAGTACTATAGCTTGCTTGTTCTTAAACATAAATTGAAGTCTTTACATTAAAAACAGAATACTTTGGCAGAAATGAATGTTCTGAACTAGTGTGATATATTGCATTTGGAAGTGATGTATTTCTGATTGAGAGTTTAGACTTTTTTTTGAATACCTATGTTCTGTCTATAGTGGGCACACTCATCCCTAGCAGAGATTTGTCAGTTTAAGAGAGAGTAGATAAACACTCCACTTATTTCACAGCAGTGCAGTTAGGAAATGTGAAACTGCACAAGAAAACATGGTCTCATTATCATATGACATGCTATTTGTTAGCAGACTCATCTGTGTATAAAAGCTTTCTTTGAACTGAGCCCTTACTGGAAATATCTGTATTTCAATTTGTACTGTTCAGCTTCCTAAAATACTTAGAATCTGAGTTATGGTCTCCAATTAAAAGGATATCTGAGAAGCTAATTTGGTGGAACAGCAGCAATTTCCTGCACTGCTCTCCTCATGACTGAAGTTTGGAAACAAATTCAAGATTACAGATTTTCTTTCAAAACAGGATGAAAAGTATTCCTCCCTCAATGAGCATAAGCAATTCCAATTAACAACAGCAAGACTTATGTGACAGGAGAATATATTGCCACATATGTAAAGAAGCAATTTATCCAGCATTAAGAGGAAAAGTGCAAATTTATTGTAGCATTTCTATGGGTAACCAAAGAGCGAGCGCAGGTAGCACTGTTGCCAGATTTTGACTGTAGCCCAATGACAGCAATCACATTAAGGTATGAAAAACTGCACCCATTAGGTGATGTGGGGAAAACTAGAGGACAAGAGAGGCACTGTCACTGGGTGTCACATCTGCCTGCCCGAAGTAAACATTGTACTTTCAACCACAAAGCCAGCTAGCTTCAGCCCAGGGTCTCCACATATGCTATCTCATATGCCACACTCGAAATGCTATATAGCATCTTGCACTTTAAATGTGAGCTTTACATTTTGACCTAACTATAAGCTACATAAATAAATCTCTCTGAAGTGAACAAAAACTATCCAAATTCTGATTATACTCCTTTAGTGAGTACTGTCTTTAAGAAGGAACACGGTGGGTTAGAGTTTTTATCTGCTTCTGAATTAATAGCGGTTATTTTCCTCACCTATGTTAGAGCCATTGCAGAAATTTTTGCTAGAACATTTATATCAGCTATAGCCATTATTCTCCATAGGATTATTTTACCAGCTCTGAAATAAACAGCAGCACAGGTGAAACCATTTTTGTTTGATATTTTTATAAAAGTTTTGTTTGCACCAGGTAGTTTATCTATACCATTAAGTTTTACTACTGCCAAAAAGCCTAAGAGAACAACGTTGCCTTCAGGCAACTCAAGTTTGCTCTTTATAGATGACCAAAACAGGGATTTTGTTAGAGTTGGCTGTGCCCTCTGTAACTACCCATTTCAATTGAGCTCCCTGAGCCAGGAAAAAAAAGGCAAGAATTCCAACCTCTCTCCTTCACTGCTGCCACATAAATCTCTTAGTGGTGTGTTCTCAATTACTACAATACCAAGACCCTTTTTGAAGAAAATAACACTTTTTATCTCCTTAGCCTTTATCTTCTTATCTCCTTTATCTTTCTTACAATTATCATCCTCATCATCTCCTTACTCTCTCCTTTACATCTAAAAATTACGTGTACACTGATGGGCCCACGTAGAACACACACAAGTCATAGTTTTGAACCCTCCTCATGGGAGTCTTTTCAAGGCTTTACACAAAGAAGGGTTGAAGGGATATGGGATACACTGGGACTGCAGTCCAAAGGAGCTATTCCAGAGTCCCAGCTGAGCTATCTGAAAGCTGACAAAGTATAACTTCAACGGGACAGTCAGTGAGCTACAGAACCACTGTCAGCCTTCATTCCCTGCATGTTTTCTGCTGCCTGTGATAAAAACAGTACTGACAGAGATCACATTGTCATCAATACTCAAGCTACCTAGTTGTAAAATATCTCCAAGTACATCTCAACAAACCCAAAAAAATACCAACACAAGCAACAGTTGGCGTGGACGGTGGTATAGCTACCTCCGTTGACTGCTCAAAACCAAGTAGTGCATGCAAAACTTTTACTCTGCAGTCTTAGAAGACCCTGGTGCCTCCAAAAGCCGACTGGTGGATTTAGTCAAGCCTGTTTTCCCAGAAGCATGAGATTCACTCTCCAAGGTGCAGTGTTAGCTGCTGAACCATTGACTCAGAGTATAAATGAGCTTCAAGGCCTTTCACTTTTACCCCCCTTGCTTGAACCCTGAACAGTTTAGTATAAATTAGTGTCAGTAGAGCACAAGACAGCAACATTTTCACAAGCAGGCATCTCTCTCACCTATACTACCAATGAATTAGCTTTTTCTTACTGCTTATATATTCCAGGACAGGCTACAGCCTTCACCAACTTCCATTGCAGAGGGATTACATTTACTTTCCATTTAATGCTCTAGGATGAGGAACAGCTCTAAGTGCCACATACACTGGTGAAGGGCAAAAAGTTGTACAAAAAAAGATATTTAGTTTTTCATCTGCTTCAATACATTGGGGTAAACATGAAACCCACACTGCTTGCAGAAGAATTTACTCTTTGTTCCCTTTACAGATACCAGTACTGGTCACACACATGATTGGGCTTAAGTGTTTCCTGAAGTGCCAAGAAGAGTCTGCTGCCAAAGGTTATGCACTCAACCCAGGGGGTGCCGCATGCACTGGTAACTGCTGTGCTGGAGGTATGTCACCATGTATTTTAATTTTCAGGCACTTGCAGCAGACCCAAGATTTAATTTCTAAACAAAGTTTTCAGATATGGTACAGCAAAATCTGATTCTCCTCAGAGACCACTTTAATTAGTCAGAGTAGACCTGATGACACATGCATTTTTGACCAAAGTAGTGATACGCCAAAACCTTTCCGTAAAACACACTTGTCATCAATTACAATCCTTGAACTTTAAAAAATAACACTTAGATAAAAGTCTCAGAGTTTTAACAGTTGATGTAAATCTCATGCTCTAAGTAATGCTTATCTTCTTTAACAATATTCAACTACCAGCAAGATTAACAATATCCTAAATCCATCAGATTGCATCAAAGGCATTAAAATTATCAGGGCTCTGAAATACTGTCCAGCAGCTGCCATGGTTACCCTTCAACCTAGTAGAGTAGTAAAAGCCCTTGCTAAAACAATTCCTTAAAAAGGGCCAACCAGTCACAGAGATGAGAAATGTGAGCGACACAAAACCACAAAACAAAGCACAATGCAGAGGCAAGGGCCCCTTCTGGAGAGCTCCTTGCCTTGAGTGACCTCTTAATTAGCCAGCAGATAAAACACCTTCCTGCAAAGTCTTACAGGTCTAGATCAGAGAGGAATATCATGACTACCTAGGAATTATTGTTAATGTGAGGAAGGCCATATAGCATTACCCTGTAATTCTGTTTTCTTTTGCAAAAGTATCAATCCTAATCTGAAAACTCCAAGATGTAAAGAATTTCTATTGCTAAGCAGCTGCACTGTTTAAATTAGCCTCACCATTAACATTTTGTGTCTTTATTTCCAATTTCAACTTTGCTGAGTTCAGCTTTCAGTTACTGAATCTTGCAATTCTTTTGTCCACTAAACAAAAGAAACTCCAAATATCTGCTATCTTCTTCCTGCCTGGCTAATTATGGTCCATGATCAAGTCACCCTCTCAACCTTCCCTTTGACAAGACACTCGATTGATCAAACAAACTGAGTCATTGTTTGTTTTCCAGTGTTCATTTTAGATCTCTCTTTTTTTTTCAATGTAAAAAATCCAGAGATTTCAACACTGAATGCAGCAGCATCAATCATCATTTCCATATTCAGTACTTTAACTGATACATTTAAAGATTATTTTACTCCATATCTGAAACAGCATTGTACTGGGCTACAGTGTTCTGCTACTACTCATAAAAAACTTAATTTGGGGTTCACAGGAGAAAGAGGCACCGAGAAACAGCTTTGAACTACATTGTCAGTTATGTGTTCTCCCTGTGTTATTCTTGGCCAGTCATGGTTTTTATGTTGCAGAAATAGAAACAGGTCTGATAAGTTCCATAAGCTATAGAGCATGTAAAATGAGAGAAAAATTCTAATTCATTAATGTGAGAAAACAACATATTTTCTCTCAGGCATGTAGAATTTTCTCAGTTGAATCTAGGCTGAGCTTCTGTAGTCATTTCTGTATTTAATTTCTGAGGATAAAGGAATCACAAGCAGGCAAGAATTTCTTTTATACCACCTCAGAATTTTTGGTGTAAAATGGCTAAGTCAGGTTAAAATGGCTGAACTCAGAAACAAGAAGAAACATTCTGTAATATGATAAATTCTTGAGATAATCCCCAAAAGTATAATCCCCACTATTCACAGAGATGCTCGAGACAATTAAGGTAAGATTTTCAGAAAAACACAATTCAGGCAAATCCTGCTCCTAGAGAAAAGATGTACCAAATGTTGTGTTCGAAAATGCCACATTGCTGTATTCAAAACCTGTCCTCACAGGGATAATGTCAGGTGAACTAGAAATACTTGGGAGTTGAGGAATTTTGGACCCCTAAACACTGAATGTTAATCTTGGATCTTACCAGCTGATAGATCTACAAGCTCATCAGAAGAGGAAAGAGGTGCAGACTGCTAGACTGTTAGCAATACCTACTGAGTGATGCTTAAAACCAGCAATTTCTCAAGGTTTGTGGGTGAGAGTTTAGCTACAGAAAAGAAAGAAGAAAAGAAGCAACCATCACAAAGAGCTATTATACCTGACAGACTCTATGCAAGACAGATGAAATGTGAGCTTCAGTATTCAAAAGAGAAAGGATACAATCATATGTCTGGTTAACTTACAGGAAATAGTTCCAGAGACAATTTTATACTAACTACAGTGATTTGAGCAATTTTTAAAAATAATACCAACCAATTTCTCTCCATTATACTCTGCTGGCAGAAAATAAAACATTTTTCTTTTAAATGATTGCCTCTGGTTTTGTTAAATCATGCAGCCTGTCAACATGTGGTCACCAGTTTTACATGATCTTTCTGCCTCTCTGGAAAAGAATGAATTTGCAGCCTGATCTGTGATATAAATACATAATCTGGCATCAGTTAAAGCTGTTGTTATTATGATCAAAAAAAAAAAAAAAAAAAAAGAGAAAAAATAAGAAAGATAAGCAACCATAATACTGTAATATGAAAAAAAAAAGTCAAAATGATTGATTTAAATTCAAACATGACAGGGCTTTTGTTTTTCTTAAATATTATGTCTGGCAATTCCTGCTATTGAAGAATTAAGAGGAAAAAAAAAAGAAGTAGTCTAATTCTGTCACCAGATGTGCCTGCCCAACTTCATTGATTTCAAAGGACAACATAGACCCTTAGTGCTAAGCGATTTTGTAAGAGTAAATATTTGAAAAACAGAATTAGAAAAAAATGTAGAATCCTTCTTTTGGTACACAGTTGTTTCAGGAAGCTCACAGCAGCTGAACAAATTAAATCTCCAACCTTATGCTGTCAAGTGGGAATCATGTCCTAATAATCCTATAACTGTTTGATTGGGATATAGCCTCATCTCAACAATGTGACTAAATGGAAAAATGAATGTAGAACAAAAAACAGAAAGAAAGATAAAACACGTCCAATTTTACTTTACTAAACTTGTGTTGAATTAACCTTTATGAGACACTGTTTTCACTCAGAGAATTTGACTGTTTAGCTGTCCTTTCAAACCAGGGTTTTCAGGTTTGCCTTCTTTTCTCAACTCCTTTGTAAAATGATTATAGCATACTTCGCAATATCCTTTCATCTCTTCTTAGGGATGAAGCAATACACCGAGTCAATCTTTATAATTAAATCATGACTGTTGTCAACAGCAGTTGCTGTGATTTCAGCTTACACAGCTATTATTTGTATTCATAGGAATGCCCGCTTCAAAATCACAAGACAGGAAAAATCATGCTCTTAAGAGCAAGGGAGAAAAAGCAGCTGAAGTGTTCCCCATAAGGCAGAAGGAGTCAAGGTATCTGTGTGATGTCTAATGCCTTCCAGGCACTTGAAGACTCCACTGAGCAACAGGGTTTACTGTAGCTTTAATGAGGTGCAAATGCTAATTCCCACACTGCTAGCCTGCTGACAGATACTACTGACATGACAAAATAGGATCTTGACTAGAGTGGTTATATGACCTGTGGCAAGGGCTGGTAAAGATACCCCCATGTGTACTGATCCCCCCAGCTGAGACTGTCCCCAGTAGAGAAATCAGAGAACAGGAGTCTCATAATTGCCTCCAGCATCCCTGAAAAGTGACAGCCACAAACAGACCAAAACCAGTGCCAGAAATCTGGCTGAATATAAGAAACTTTTTCTACCAAGTAGTTTTTAACTGAAATGCCAAAACTAGTGTGTTCTATTAATGACAAGTATAAAAGAAGGTATTAGCCTAATATGCAAGAACAATAAACGTTAGGAGAACATTTGGGCAGTAAAAAGTGATGACTGTGTGACAGTAACAGAACGAGATAAACCCAGGTAGAAGTTTGATTTTCTGATTGCTTCAAGATTTGTTTAGACTTACAGCCTTTGAAAACTAAGAATTCTTGTGCCAATTTTAAAAGTCTTATTTAAATTATTTTATGATTTCAGTTTACATTAAAATCTCAAACAAAATAGCATGGATGCTTTGTGTGGCCATCTGCTACTTTCATCAAGTGTCTGTAGTGACGAAAATGAGGATTCTAGTAGTTTTACTGCAGAGATAATTGAAGCCTTTCTAAGAATAATTTCTATTCAGTCCTTTAGAGCCAAATTTTGTCCTTGGATCTGCACTCTATCTTGTAATATTGGAACGTGGTCCTTGTATGAGCAGTTAATATCAGCCTCTGATTATAAAATATGAGATACTAGTATTCTTTCATACTTTTGCATAGATGATATAGTCTGTATTACATATTTTGGCAGATGCTTTTGGGGCATGCTGAGCACAGTTTTATATTTAAGTTATGCAAATAATGCCAATAGGAAAGGCTGTTTGTTGGTGATCCGAGCTTCTAATTTCAGTCCTACCACTTATTTCCAATATAATCAAGAGCCAAGCAATAACTGGCCTGGTAGACTCACAGTATTAACATGCCAGAAAAACTTGTCACATTTAGTTTAAGTAATACATTTTCAAATCCTCACAGACACCAGACCAACCAAAAAAGTTTATTCATAAAAGTAATCCATTAAATTCAATGAGATTATACATAGATCTTGTAAATAAATCTGAATTTATCATTCAGACTCAGGCAGGCAAGTCCAGCTTGTGGGTTAGGTGAAACTGAACTCTGGGTTTTTTAAAATTGCAGTTCTGAAAAATATGTTTACATCTATAAAAATACTGTGTATTTGTTGAATTGATGTTGAATTGAATATGTAGTCCCTGTAACAAACACTTTTAAAAACCTAAGTATTTCATTCAGCCTCATTGCTATGGGTTGTTGCCTCCCACTGCTTTTACTGCAGCTGCCAGAGCAATGCTCATATGAGCTGGGAATGTTCCAAAAAGCTGCTTCCCTTTCTTTGCTGCAACTGCTTATCAGCTTTCTAACTGGCCCCATATCACAGCACCTCATACCCTATCATGACACAGAAAACAGTTGCTGTTCAGTTTGTCTCTCAGTAAATCTAAGGAAATCTGAGCTGACCTTGTCTTAGGGAGCACTTCCTCAAGGATGCTCTCTTTCCCCCAGCATGGTTAAAATAGCCAAGGAGAAGAGAGGAAAAACAAAAAGAGAAAAAAAGGGGGGAAAGAAAGAAGAAGGGAAATTTGAGAAAAGAAAGTACATTTAGCTTTCCCGCTAGAGACTGAAGGACACGTGAGGGGTTAGCCCTCCTATCGACATCACCACAAGCCAGCTGGGAGTTGCTGGTGTACAGTGAGCTCCCCTCAGCCTCAGAATCCAGGACACACAGAAACACATGCATTAGGGATGAGGTGTAGAAGCTAGCTCTACTCATACCAGCTAGTGAACTCTCCATACAACACTTGGGGGGTGCAGATATATTTTTTTTTTTGCTCCTAGAAAGGAACAAAAGCAAATTGAACAGATGTAGGAATCTGTTTCAAAGAATAGACTGCACCCCCTTGGCTTCTCTGAAACACATTTAGCCCTTCACCTGAAACAGCCAGACACCCGTTAATACAGATATTATTTCATATAGCTGCATACAGGAATAAATAAGAAGATCATACAAACACATTTAACTGGCATAGACTAGCATTACATCTGAAAGAAATCACTTCTCCCTCAACACTTGTACTGATATTCCCACTCTGCACAATCACCTGCCCTAGGAATAGACAAGGTTAAAATTACTGCAAGATTTTGACTGGATCAGTTTACAGGTTTCTTAATCCCGTTTACCACATGGATGTGTAAGTGCCCATATAAGCGGGGTGGCACAGAATGACTGAGAGCACATCTCTGAGCACTACCAGCTTATCATATTCATGAAGGAAAGGCGATGATAGGAGCAAGACTACATACTCAGCTGAAGCTGTCAGAACAATAAGGGTTGCCAGAATGAAACTGCCCACTTGGAATGTGGCCATTCCTTTAGAAACGCTTACTTAGAGGTATGAAAAGTGCTAAACATTAATAAACACAGCCAGTCAGTATCTTAAATTCTCTCCCAGCATCATCAGCAACCTAAGGCTGTATGGGGGCAGTGGTTTGTTTTGGACTTTGGTGGAACTCAACCATATAATGAAACCACAGACACAGAAGAAAATAGATTTCAATATAATTGACAGCATATGTTTCTATATCTCTATTCAGTAGCTGATAGAAATAAATAATACACAGCGTGCCAGTGATAACCACGGCAAATACGTCAGCCAACTTCCTGAACTGCATTCTAATGGGATCTCACAAGAGATCTATGCCAGGTTCCTCAGGGGCCCTGTTCACTTGATTTCTTTCTCTTCATAGTGGTTTGTAAAAATGCAGCATAACTTATTAATTTATTTTGTTTTCCAGATTCAAAAAAATTTTGTTGCTCTAAAAGCTTTTTTTTATACCCTGCTAGTCTAGCTTTTCTAGCTTGAAACCTTTGCTTTTGTTTCTTAAAATACACAGCAAAGTCTTTGAATTAAACTAAAGTTTGACTAATACCAAATCCTGGTTAAAAAGAGCTAGATAGTACCCAAATTAACATTTTCATATGAGGCTGTTAAGATGTGTAGCCCAATGGGGTCTGCCTGGTCTTATGAACTGTTTGCATATCCTTAAGCCATAAAAGGTCCTGATAGTAAAACCAGCTCTTAATCACATTTTGTAACCCTGCAACCTACTAGTAGAATTGTGGAGGCTTAAATTAATGAAAGCATTATTTTAATCCATGCATTCAAATGCATTTTTTTTATTTTGTGCTAGAATATTATAAACTTAATTTTTAACATTAAACAATATTTAATAGTGAGTGCTATCTATTTTATAATAGCAAGTGCAGTCATGATTTCCTATACTTCTTCACAATTTAGTGACTCCACTAACTTCAAAAATACTACAACCCATGCTATGGGTCTTGCCAGAGTTAAGTTGCATAGAGATGTATTCTAACATAGGTAAAACTGAAGCACAAATGATGAAAGTTCAGCATCAATTCCCCTGTGCAGGGCTTGCCTCATAGCATGTTCTGCTTTGCTCATACCAGGTGACTATTGCCATTAGATGCCAAAAACCCAGCTGGGGATTGTCACAACATCTGGTTCCCTGCAGTACTCAATTTCTTCTAAATGTGCACACCTCTGAGTGAAGCACATCCAGAAATACACAGCAATTTTCCCCTTAAAGCACGGAACATTATAACCAAGATTATTTCAAAAGCTTAGTTCACAAAAAAATATACAAATGGATTGTTCCTCACCCCTACCCCATCTCTCCTCAAACTCTTCCTGAAATCAGAAATTTTTCTTTTTCTGTCTTGCACTGCATAGCTACTTCTGACTGAAAGTGATTTACCAGAGAACAATGTCAGCCTTTGTACCAGCTTCTTCTCCTTTCTTTTCTTTTTTTTTGGTCCTTGTGCAGGGGAGGGTAGGGGAGGGCAAGTGTTGTGTTTTGCATACAAACAAAATCAAACATCTTATTTTAACCACCCAACCCAGATACTGAAAATACAAGCAGAAAAAGCCACAGTTCCTTGGACTTGAGGAAAGAAAGGTGCAATTAACCTCTATTATTTATCTCTCTACTGACACATGTAGATCCCCTCCCTCTGTCAGACTTATGTATCAAAGTGCTGGCAAATGTCCCCTGAATGTTCAGCAGCCCTTACACATAATAGGAGGATCCCTTCCTGTGGATCATCCATTACTCCAACACTCAGGAGACACCAGTTCACTCACCAGACAAGGAATATTCTTCACTATCCTCCTTTCAGTGTCTTTCACTCCCTTTCCCTCAAAATAAATGCATTCTGTGCAAGACACATTCTTCATTACAAATGTTCATTTTCAGGGTAGCTGGCTGCAGTCAGAGTGTCCTTCCAAGAGCACTCGTTAACTCTCTTGGCTGATTTCAGCTCTCTGAAATGGATCCCACCCTCTCCATTCTCCTCCTGCTCTTCTGTGAGCTGTGATGTTACCTGAAGCCTTCAGACCAGGTGGGAAGGTGTATTGCTCCCAGAGATACTGTGCTCATGGACAGCATCTACATTTTCTGCAGAGTGCAGAAAATGCACACACCCTCGATCATATACACAGATTTGGCTCTGCTCTCTTGTATTTTGCATTCCCATGAATTTTGAGTTACATAAATTTCTGTGCTTTTGTGGATATATCCTGCTTTTCTGTCCTCAATTTCCCCCCTGGACTTTGGATAATGATGTGGGGTATCTGGCCTTGTACAACTTTCAAACAGGGTGAATGGAGAGAAATCTCATGAAAAGGACTTGACTATCTTTGGTAGCAAGAGGTAGAGATTAAAGTCAGTTGGGAGGGGGAATAAGCTCAGAGATCTCAGAAAAGGTGCACCTCTGCCTCAAGAAGGGCATATTTGCCCCTTTTGCCTCCATGTCTTTGCTCCATTTGATTGTTGTCTTGAGCAGGCTGGTACACTCCAACCCTTCATGCTCCTGGAGAGCAGGAAAGGAAGCTCAGATGTAAGAGGGAGAAAAGAGGACAATGAACCCAAGTCATCTGAGAGTTAATAGGCACAGATCAGAGTACAAAGCAACATGCAGGATGTCATGGGAGGCATCCTTGCAGACCAGCAGAGCAAGAAAAGGAAGTAGATGAAGCTTGTTTTAGAGAGTTGGAGGAAGCTTCATAATCACATCCCTGGTAGTCATTGCTAAGGTCATGGAGTAAATCCTTCCCAAAGCCAGTTACAAGCAGATGAAACAGTAGATGTGACAGGGTAAGTAAGCATGAATTAGCAACGGCAAATAATGCCTAATCAACTCAGCTGCCTCTTATGAGATGGTTGCTTAAGATGGGCCCAGGCAGGTCAATGATATTGCTCACCTTGGCTTTACAAACATCAACAGTCTTTCAGTCAGTCCTTCTAGCCAAACCAGAGATATATGAGATGTATACTTGAAGAGTGCACAGTAAGGTAGGAAAGATGTACAAACTATCAGACTCAAAAGGTTGTGATCAGTGGTAGAAATTTAAATGGCAACTAATTTACTACTGATGTCCTTCTCAACCAATATCAATTCATGTCTTCTTTAAAGACCTGGATGATAGGATGAGGTGCATTCTCAGCAAGTTGCTAAAAAGAATCAGACTGGGAGAGCACCAATAGCAGCATCCCCCACATCCTGCCTTTCCTCCCCTAAGGGTTTGACAGATGAATTGATTCTCCCACAATCCTGAGATACTGAACTGACCCTTGAAGGTGCCCAGCTGCATAATCAGGCAGATGGTTTTGCCCCTGTACTGTTATCCAGGGGGCTGGAATAGAAGATCTTTCAATGTCCCTTCCAACCCAAAGCATAGAGCTGGGTTTGCAATGCCACACAGAAGCAAATTTAACCATGGCTCCCTATAATTTCTTTCTCAGTTTGAGAAAGGTAGCATTGAGGAGAAAAAGCCAATATGCATCCCTGCTCCACCTTGCCACTGCTTCCAAAGGCTCTGTGATTCACAGGACTTACCCTTACCCTGTGAAGGGCTGTCTGCTGGAAGTCTACAGAGAAGGGAGAGGCAAAAATCTTGTGACCCCATTTAAATTAATCCTTCTCACCTCCTAACCTTGGATTAGGGACATACCCTTCCCTCATTACTAGCACTTTAATTTAAGAAGAGATAAGGCAAGAGATAAGACATGTTAGAATATGCCACTATCATAGAAAATAAATACAGTGACTATAAAATCAAGCAATAGTTAGTGATTCTGTGAATAGTATATTTTCCATTCCTTCACAATACATGATTAGTAGTGATAATTTCAGAGCTCCAATTCACCACTAATTCAAAAGCTACATTTTACAACAGTAAAAAGCAGAGGCCATATGAGTAAGCTTTGCAGATGGTCCAAAAAAGTTATTTAATTCTTCATCAGCTAGTAATAAACAGCTGCATTCTTGTGTCTTTTCTGCTTTTGTTTTATGTGTCACAATGTATAAGCTTATTTCTTGAAAAACCAAGAACATACAGAATATTCAAAATACATTTTACTGAAAATGTTTTTTAACTGGAGATAATACAAAATGGGAAGAGATAATTGGAGATAATACAAAACATGTGAAAAACTAGAGACCATATAAAAAAATATCAAAAGAATTTGCAGTCTTTATTACTTCTACTGGAATGAAAAAATAAGAATAGGTTTAAAAGAAAAAGGAAAAAGAAAAAAGGAAAAAAGAAAGCTTCTGTATTCAGTCCAACCTGAATTCTAGCATGGTCACTTTAATAACATTTAACAGATGTTGTTTGATTTACTTTATAGACTTCCTCAAATCTGCACTTTGCAAAACCAAACCCTCCCCACCCACTACCAAAACTACAACATAAGAACCTAAGGGTGGATCTACTTAAAGAATTAAAATCATTTTATCATTAGGTCTTTAATAGGGTTCTTTTCCTTCCCTGCCTCAATACCCTGGGTAAGTGTAACTTAGCCTACACTGGTAAAAACTACATTACATTTGTTCCCAAAACAGAATAAGCTACTAGACCTTTGCTCTGGCCCTCTTCCATTTTCTTTCCAGTTTTGCTGCCATAGAGGTATTAGCAAGGGCTGTGATTGGTTTGTTTGGGATTTTTTCCACCCTTCTAGCACATACACTTATTTCAGCAGTGGATACACCAGCAAATTTTGGTTGCTTAAAGTGTGTCCAGCCAAATCCCTGACACCACTTCATTCCTCGTGTTTCATTTCAAAGTAATACTTTATTTCAAATACAAAAGTATAATTTAGTAAAATGGTCACAAAAACAGTAGCAATGCTCATAAAGAAATATCAAACACTAATTTAGAATATTATAAACTATGCACATCTGAAAAATATAAAGTGAGTTTCTAAAACTATTCACTTCTACAAATCTCCAAAGCATGCTTGATGAAATATGAGAAGTCAGGAAAAAATCTATGCAAAGTACTTAGCAGTGTGACTTTTAAAAAAATGTTTGTCAAGTTAAAATCTCAATTCTTTGCAGTTTCCACTATTACTAAAACGTGTAAGTATTTCTGTTCACCTGCAAATCTTCATTTTTGGCTAGTTAACCAGCAGATTAATCCACAGCTGGCATTTAGGCAAACAATTACCTAATCTGCATGAGAACTGCTGAAGTTTAAACATTTGGAACTAGAGGGTACATTTCACCATTGCTATAAAGAATTACATGTTTGAATTTTTGACTATTCACATTTTTAATGCAACTGGGCTAGTTATTTTCCCCCCTTAACTGAGAAGTGAGAAGGCATCTCTTTGATTCTGAATTATTTCAGTGAACTGGATTCTAACTAAACAGAAAATCTAATTGCATTGAATTATACCATAAGCCTATTTCAATTTTCATAGGACTGGAAAATATAGGATGTTAGTCAATCTTTGATTCTTAGCTATTATTTTGTAAAACAAGGCTCCTCAGAAAATAATAAAAGCAAAATAACTCATTTGCAAAAAAACTGAAACTTCAATCTTTCATAGACATTTTTATTTGGGTGGAAGAAAAACTGATTGATTATTCTCATCTTGATATGCATGGATGCAAAGTGTGTCCTTTTCCCTGGAGCATGCATTGGCACCTGAAGCAGAACATGTGGAGGCAACAGCTTTTCAGGCATCAGAAATGACAGAAGCAGGAGCACAGGTAGACTCTTTGGATACAGTTCTTTGACCCATATTCAATTAATCCACACAGTTCCTGTGCTTTACTCAACATTAGAAGCTGAACAGAAACTACACAAAGAGTTCACAATACAGTCTCAAGCAGTTTCTTCCCTTTAGAACAGTGTTAGAAAAAGACCATTTTCACATTTACAGAAAACTGTAACATGATGCTGCCTTCCAAATAACCCACCAGGGCTTTGTCTGTGCAGCAAGCAGAGGTGTGAATGTGTGAGTGCAGGCAGACCAAAGCTGGATGTGGTATGAATGATGGTAAAGCTCTGTATTACTGGTCCCCAGGCGCACTGCAGAGAGGCAGCCAGCAGGCTATTTGCATATTTGGGCACTTAGCATGCACTGAAATCCATGTTGCTACAGCCTGGATACTTTTGGTTGAAGCTACACTGGGTATGCCTATGGATGCTGCAGTCACACCTGTAACAGCATACTACAAGCCACCTTTGACAAAGTGACTAGGAAATAGTTGTTTATTTAGGCAACCATTTACTGCCAAAATACACCCATGTGCCTGTGCATTCACATATGCACACATATATACATGCACACTTTCCTACCAGCACACATATGTAACAGGTTTCTTTGATTTCAATTTAGAACAGAAAAAAACCACACTGCATTATTTAGTTTTAGAGAAAAGTCTTAGGGAGCACTTTTGATCATTGCCTGCTGTGTGCCATTTGAAAAAATGACAGTGCACACAGCATACATGAGTGTATGATAAAGCAACTCAAATGGAGAAAGTGATGGTGACACCACCTGCCCACAGCCATTTCTATCACTACCAGATGCTCAGATTATAGAATCTTTAGGTGTCAAAATGTATTTACATCATTCAGTGCTTGAATGATTTATGCCAGGAATTCAAAGACTACAGTCAATAGTTCTTCCACTTATCTCTCTGTAGGCTTTGAATAAAGTCCACAGTGGGGTTGAGAGGACGTGATCTCTACCAGTAGAAAAGACACTACACAAACAACGTGTACACATAAGCACCACAAACAAACACAGCTCCGTGGCACCTGTGAGCACCTATCCTGCCACTTTCCTCACCAAATCACAACCACAGTTGTTGAAAATAGTCAACAGGGTCTCTGCAAATTCATCTCAAAATAAATCTGATGGACTAATCTTTTGAATGCTACAGCTTGTGCAACTGATAAATTTGGGACACAATAAATCACAATGCTTGTTTTACTGTTTACCTAGAAAAATAAGAAAAAGTTCTCCCAAAGAGTTTCAAGAGTTCCAGAAAGTAAAAGTTCTGAGTCACAGAATGCTGTATAGATTAGATCTATATTAATGTTTCTTAAATAAAAAGAAGAAATGGGTGCTCTATAACACCTTGGTAAGTACCAAGCAGTAGTCTCTTTCCATTTACTATAATAAATGTCAAAAATAATGTTGGGTTATAAGTAAAATTCTAAAACAAAACAAAACAATTTGTGGGCTTCTACCCTCCATTGTGGCTCCCTTGAGTGTATAGTTTCTCTGTGGGCTTGATCCCATAGGAAGTTTAACTATAGAAATAAATATATAAATAATTATAATATAATGAATCGTGTCACCAAGGCCAGTGAAACTATTTATGTTCAACATTATGTACATGCCTAAAGTGCTTTTCTGGACCACAGCCCATATTAACTTCCGTTTTATACAAAAATACAGTGAATAGTTTAATAAAATAGACGACACCATCTTAAGGGATATTGTGAATCACATCAGTGTTCTGCTGGCTTTGATAGATAGTTCTTAATGAATAAATGTACTCTGAGACTTACTGACATCCTGTGCAGGAGCATTACAATTCAGACACGTAGTGGGTTGTCAGTGTACAATAATCTGTATAGAATATAGAGGAAATGATGGAGAACCTGGAGCACCAGCTCAGTATTTCAGTGCCTCTAAGTATTACAAACAGCATAATTCAAGCTGTGAACATATTTGTAGACCTCTTCAAGAGATGTAAACTCCTATTTTGTTGAGTATTTTTAAAAGAGATTAAGGAAAGAATAATCAGGTACAAATTCCCTAAAGAGAAGAGAAACCTAAGGTCTTAAAATGCTATGGACAGTGTCCAAACAAATCTCGCAAAATTATTACAATGAGATTTGACAATGTATATATGTAATCAATCTAAACCACAACTATTTCAAGAGATAAAATCAAAAATAACTTCCAGATTATATATAACTACTAGCAACGCTAAAATAAAAACCCTCTTCCATTACTTTTAAAGAATATCTTGGGAGACATTCCATCTTTCAGAACTGCTGAACTTGCTACATTCATTTGAAATCTCGGATATTAAGAATTTGGCTCTTTTAAATCACTGTGATTAAATAGGGCTATTATTTTTTGTAAGCTGCATTTCACAGAACCCGGCCTTTAGTTATTAAAATTTAATCAGTAATTTAAAAAATGCCTTTCAAAAGAGTCGTCATTTTTCATAATATTTTTGCTTTTCTGAAAACTCTAAAATCTCACTTTCTTTAATTTGTTGTGTGATAAACCATAAAGAAACAATTATTACTGTTTATATTTAGAATAAATACAATTAAAAGTCTAAGATTTATAAGTTAAAATAAATCCTATATCTTTTTAGAACTCTGGGATCATTCTGTTATCTTTGTGGAACTTTGCTTTGCGCCTTTTCTGTAGTGAAGCAAAAGTTTCCTCCAGTTAAGTTTCGTTTGAAAATAAAAATATTACCTCCAGATTATACTTTGGCAAAAGGAAAGTACTTTCCCTTACACTTTACAGTACAATAAGCGCAGAGAAATAGAAAAAAAATCATTACTTTTTTCAAAAAACACCCTTAAAGGAAAAAAAAGTAGAGCAATAAATACTGTTAGAAAAAAACATATTTTAAACGCATAATCTTACATCATTTATTAAGTTTGCTTTTTCTTACATGTCTTATTATTCTTTTTCTAAGACTAAATGAAAAATAGTAACTGGGAATACATTCGTCGGTAAGAAATGAAGCATTTTCTGAAGACAGCAGGAAGCAAAGGGGAGGAGCCTGTTTAGCTCTTCAATAGAGCAGATTTAATACATAATGTGCTGGAAACAAAATTTCCAGAGCTGAGCTGTCAGCAGGGGTAGAACTAAATCTTGCCAACCAATTGAAAGCAAAAATGGGACAGAAGAGAAAACAGGAAAAAGCATCAGTTCTGAGAGAAACATTTCAAGAAGTGAAAGAGCAAAGAGGGCCTTGGCAGTGGACAAAAGGAAAAACAAGAAGTAAGCAAAATAAAAGACAAGCACAAAAAGTAAAGTCCATGCTTTCAGGAAGAAAAAAACTCAATTATTGCATTGAATTTATTAAATAGTGCTCAGTGTTACTCCTCCCTGTACACAGTAACATTAATTATCCAAAAATGATGATTGAAAAGTTTTAGCTTGCATGCCACCTTTGAATGTGTCCTAGAAAAGGAAAGCTTTGGTTTTGGGCTCCTGAAGCAAAGCAATGAGTGCATTCCTGAAGGCCCAGGCATGGGGAAAGACTAAGTGGGAAAAAACCAACAAAATACAGCAACAACAACCACAAAAAAATCCTGGAAGAGAGAAGAAAAAAAAAGGCTAAAGATAAGAATCAGTGTGCCACTGTGAAACAGGATGGGATAGATGTTTATGACTTTATCATCATGGGTCTGAGCTGATTGTGGGGCTTTTGAACCATAGGCAGCTCCCTTGAAAAAGCCTCTCTCTCAGATGCGCATCTGAATTTTGCCCATAAATTTTTTTTACTTTAGTACTGAGGGAAGAATTTTAAAACAAGTCCATCTGACTTATTTGCAGAGAACCAATGTTTTCATAGATAAGAAAGATTGGGAAAGCCCTTGGAATCTCTTGTGCTTAATCAGTTTAGCAAAGCGACATTTGAAAGAAATAAAATCTGTAACTATTACACAAGTTTTGAGAATTAGGGTACTATAATACAGTAAAGGATGAAAGACTGAAACATTTTCTCCAATTATCCATTTAGCACCATCAGACATGATGTGCCTTTCTGCCAAAATTAAAAATGAAGGTTGAAAAACACTGACTTCCATAAATTCATGACATGAAAAAGAACAAAATGATCAGATGATAAAACTACACTAAATATATAAAAACTCAATGGCCTCTGAGCATCATTGTTGGTAAAACCATATCCTGTAATTATTTCTCAGAAGTCAGTGTGACACAACAGGGTGCTAAATATTCATTCTTTGGAATAAATATGAATTTAGAACTATTCATCTTTTTTCAAACATCTGACATGCTGCATAAACAGAAAGTATATACGGGTTTTTTTAAGTAAACAATACAATAAGTAAAATGATTTATTATGCAATTTATCTCTTTCCATCTCTGCACTGTTCATAATTCAGATCCACACAGGGCAGTTCATATACCATTAATATATCCCAGATGTGTTTGACTTTAAGGCTATGATCATTTTAAATGTTTTAAAATGTGTGCCATCTATCATTAGTGTTATGGTGGTGTCATTTGCGTTATTATAGTTAAGGTTGTGTCAGCAGTTCTATAAGCCCTTATTTTCAGGGGTTCAGAACTTGGCAATAAGATGTGGCTACAGCCTGAAACCTGGCACAAAGCATCCTAGCTTGGGAGCAATTAAATTTCTTTCTCAAAAAGCTAACAAAGGATTTAGTCTTGAAATTCTGCAGAAGAGAAGGAAGTGTGTTCATGGTTTAAGATATAAAGTTCTTCTGGCAGATCTTAGAACTTGTTTAGGGCTGAAATAAATAAAGACAAAAGAATGTCCTGATAGGGATGAGAGCACTGGTAAGTTGGAAACTGTAGAGACTAACTGCTTATCCCTTTAAGCAGATCTGCTGTGTGTACATGGTCCAAACAATCTACCAAATACAGCAGAGCATCTCAGCAACATCTGCAGCACCTGGAAATTCAACCTGCATGCATTTTGCACATAACTTCAAATACCAGAAAGGAGCATTTCCAAAGCTAACCTAAATAGCAGTCTTGCCACATGACAGTAACAGGATAAGCTTCCATTTTAGTAGTCCTGTTTTATTTGCAACTTCACTGACCTCCCAGTTCTGATCAGTTTATCTTAATTAAACTGGGTTTGGAGTAATACAGAAATTACTATGCCACACAGCTAATATTCAAACAGAAATCCTGACAACAAAAATTTCAAAATCTTTAGGCTGCTCAGAAATTCTTTTTGAGTAGATACATTCTGCAAGAATCATGTTAGGCTCTTTTCAAAACTGAGTTGGTAGTAAAGGAATGGAGACATGGTAGTGCTAGTAGAGCATCTTTCCAGTTGGAAGATACAGTTTGTTTCTCTTCCTGCCACAGCACAGAATTAGTTTCTACTGTTTTACAAAAATAATTGATTTATGAGATAGGGAACACTGGTAAATAACCTATATGTCTGTAGAGTCATCATAAAAATTATTTTTGGCTGAGCACTAATATTATTAAAATTTGTCAGATCCACAACGAAAAGGGTTGGACTACTTAGAATTGTCATTTATTTATTTTCCTGCCAATGCAAACTCCTATGCTGTAGAATTGGAGATTCAGTGAGCTGTGATTGTTTAGCCTGAAGAAGAGGAGGCTGGGGGAGACCTTATCACTTTCTACAAGAATCTGAAAGGGGGTTGTAGCCAGTAGAGTGAGCGTTGGTCTCTCTCTCAGGCAACTAGTGACAAGATGAGAGAACACAGTCTTAAGCTGGTTCAGGGAAAGATTTAAGCTGGACATTAGGAAGAAGCTCTCCACAGAAAGGGTTATTTGGCATTTGAATGGGCTGGCTGGGAAAGTGATGATGGATTCACCATCCCTGGAGGTGTTAAAGAAAAGACTGGATGTGGCACTTAGTGCCATGGTCTAATTGACAAGATGGTATAAGTTCATACATAGTTCGGACTCTATGATCTCAAAGTCCTTTTCCTAAGCTAATTGATTCTGTGATTCTGTGTCTCACTGTCAGCTCTCAGAAAATTCAGATTCACAAGCTATTAGTTTGGCAGTTTTTATTCTACCAGCTGGGTCACAGAGCAAGGGTAGAGTACTTTTCAGGTTCCACCTTTGGAATCTCCTTTCCCTAGAAAGCACTCATGTTTTTTTTCCCCTTTCCAAACATAGCTCTTGCTCACCGCCCACCCCCAGAGGACTCATGTGTTTCTTCCCACCAGAATCAACTACTTGGTCTTCCTTTCATTCTCTAACAGATATTCAGCGCTCTCCCCATTCCCAAAACTCCAGATTTTATTCTTTCCTACTGTGATTTTGTTCTCTATTACCTTTCTACTCACTCTGACATGACTGCCTCCATGTACATCAATAGGAGTCATGCCCCTGTGTCTTCACTAAAAATCAATTGCAATGAGGTTATGCCACCTGAAAAATAAGTTGATAACCCCTCACCACTTCTTATAGGACCACTGCTGTTGCTGTCTCCCTACCTCCATGCCAAAAAGGCCTGCTGTGGCTGTGCTCTTCTTTTACCTCTGCTACACTAAAGGAAACTGGTTTCCACTTCCTCTTATTAAGATTGTATGATTCCACATTACAATATCACTATTTATTCCTCTTCTGCTACCGTGTCTTCCTCTGGAAGACATATTGCTTTTCATTCACTGTCTCAGCAAGAAAACTTCCTTGTGAGAACAAAGTAGCAGTTCCTGACCAAATCCAACAGCTGTTCTTCATAGAACCATCTTTTCAGGGACACATCCTGAACATCTCTGATCAGAGATGAACATTTCTGGTCAAGACATGGAAAATTCTTGCTGCCCTCTCCCCAATGATACAAGCACCCCTCAAGCACCCTCTCCCCAACCAGACAAGTTAAGATTTTTTATCGCTTTCATCCTGCACTGTTGCAGGGTGCACAACTTGAACAAAAAGGAAGATATTGGCTTTTCACGCAGTTCCTGCATACTTCTGCTTTACGACCAATTGCACCACTTCTGTATAAACAGCAAAGGAAAGAATATATTACTCAGCTACCTGGTTAAACGTGATTGAATAGTAAAGGATTATCAAATATTTTCCTTGTAGATTCTCCTTACATTCCACCAGAGGGCTACAGAACTCCCAAAATACTGAAAAACAAATTTTCCAACCTTTCCAAAGCAAACTATGTTCTTAATGTCATTTCCAAATTGCTATGTAGATAGTTTTTAATTGATTTTTAGGGATGGGCCCAAAAAATTCAGCAGAGCTTTTAAAGATTTTGCAGTTGGCAAACACTTTTTGAATAAAATTTGAGACAGTGGTTTCAATGTCTGAAGCATTGTCCATGGGTCATGATTTCATGCCTGTCTTCATAAGAATGGAGAAAATATGCTTACTTTCTATTTTTCACTTCTTTGCACATCTACCACATAGAGCCACGCTATGCTCTATCCATATTAGATTTTTTTCATTTGTTTGTAATTAATTTTCTTTGATGAAAGTTTTTACTTTTTACTCAAAAAATGTAAGACCCTGCTGCTTCTAGAGACATATAATTCACTCTTCTTTCAATCAAATACTCCTACTTGTGAGACCATGAGCTGGAATAGTAAGAATCCATGACACATACAAAAAGAATTTTAAATTTAAAGAAGAGGGGAAACAGGAAAAATGTGCATGTTAGCTAAAAAATGACATATAAAAAGGTTCCTGAGGGAAAAAAAGGTTGTGAGTGAATTTTTCAATGAAGATTAATACACAGTACTGATTTTCTTTTTGTAGCACTGGCCTTAACTTTCATCAACTTGCATCAAATTAAATTGACAGCCAAATAAATTTATTGAGATCTTCAATTTGAGTTATGCCAAAACCTAATCCTAGGTAAGGAGAGTGACAGTTAGTAAAAGAAGAATTGATCCTTAATCTCCACCAAACAATATGTTTGGAGCAATGAATAGTAAACAGTTTAACCTCTTTTACTTTTATACAATGCACTGGCCATTTTATTTTTGTTTTACATGCTACATGGTATTAACTTTTTTCACCTACATTATAAATATGACAATCTACACCATTCATGCTGTCAGCTATGAAATAGCAAGATATATCTCTTCATTCCATACACAAAGGGAAGTTAAATTTATGAATCCAGCAGTAATGCTAGTCATTCTTTTATACTATTCTTCCCTTTCAAATTGGTAAAGAGCCTGAATGGCAACTTGAAGAAAGCATGCTTCCTCGATAAATCTGGTCTAAACAAAATACTTTTGCCCTTGTAATATCAACATTTACACTAGTAAAAGCAGAAAGATGAAAGGATTTCATTTCTTTAAAATGGAAAGAGAAGAAACAATTTTACAATTTGATTGGCATAAGAAAACAACTTGAAGATATTGCATTTTTCCAGATTCTACTGCTATATTGGCCAATCTATAAATGGTCTGATAAAGTCTGTAGATTACAAAAACTAGTGCCTGTTGTATTTATGTTGCACTGATACAGTTCAAAAGCAATCAGAACTGCTTAGCTCCGAGTATTAGTCCTACTGCTACTGTAAGTTAGAGATGGTTGCTCTGGAAGCAACTGAACAAATTCCCTGTAGTCACCATAGAAATCCTATGGAATGTAGTTTCCTGATGTTTTGGAATAACTATAAGGCAGCCACAGCCTTCCAAAACTATAAGTGGTGCATCAAAAATGTTCATCTTCTAATACACTTTCAAATAGAAAATTTTCCCTTTCCTTGAATTTAGCTTCCCATATACTGCAAATAAATGTAATGATATTTATGTAAGTCATCACACATAAGCTAAGTTATATATAACATTCTGTCTTACAACTGAAGATTAGCAGACTGGTCTCCATTTCCACACCCCCCTTTCCCAGTTTCCATTTTAGCCTATCTTCCAGTGGCAACCACAAATCTCATGAGGTTAATGCGCTCATATTTGTACAAGTAATATGAGAGGGTATTTATTCTGGCAGCCTGTACCATGTCTTCTCTTCACAGATTGAACAAAATTTCACTAATAAGGTTAGCTGTCATGATTTCAAAACCCAAAAGGTTAATAAGTCTCTGGATTGATTTATAAGATGTATCTGATAGAGAAATCAACACTTGTTTCTATTTAGTTCTTATTCATCACAAGCCAACTTTATTTTTTGAAAAAGTAGAAGAAAAATTCTCATGTCAACTCTCTTTTGTAATGTCAGAAAGAATTGGGCAATATTTACTTTATTTACATTCATGAAATTCCATGCCACCCATGCAAGGACAGGTTGGAGGCTTTTTTAAAGCTGTTTTTGTTATCCAATCTTGAAGCCTATGTAGGGAGAAAATTCTGGTCACTGGTGCTATCAGCAAAGAGGTACACACACCCTTAGTAGAACAGATGGTAAGACCCAAAATCAGTGGGATTATATGATCAAGAAAATATTTGTTCCATCAAACATGAATTTAAACCAAAAAAATCCCCAAAAACAAAACAGTGCTATCACAGGGCATAGCTAAGAATTTAAAATTAACAAGATAAATGGGCAATACTGAACGATTTAATTTATATCACTAAAAAAAATCAGACTGTTTCTCTGATTTGTGTCTGGTCCTGTTTCATTGAATTTGAGTGGGAAAAGAATAATTTGACGGTGAGCAATGCATTTAAGACAATTCACTTAAGACATTCTTTATGCATGTATTTAACAATGTTGCAATACTACAAGCCACTGACTCCACCTTCATATACATTCTCCATGTGTCTTAGGTGGAGAACACAACTTGTTCTCCAAATACAACAGTGCTGTTGTCTTTGGAAGGTGACAGGTTGGGGAAGGGTTTTGGGGTTTTTTGTTTGAGTTTTGGGGGTTTTTTTTAATTAAACTCAAAGATAGTGAAACAAAGTGGGATTCAGTATGGTGAATCACATATGTTGATTCATGTTCAATCTCCTCTGGGTACTGAAAGAGGGCCAGTATAGAGTGAGAAAACTGCAGGATCAGTTTACACAGGACAGTAGCTTGAGAAGTCCTGAATTGAAGAACATGCAGATTTCTTAAGTGCTAGATTAAAAGCTTTAAAATAAAATTCTATCATCAGTTCGAACTATTTGACTGTGCAAAGTTAGAGAACCTCTTTCTAAAAGAATCCTGTCATTTCTTTCCTCCTTATAAGCACTGCCAGTTTCCCAATGCTCTTTTGACAGTATAATCAGTCAATTCAATCAGAGAAATTCTATAGTACAATGGTAATTTTCTCACACTTTTTTTCTCCCTTTACACTGTCAATTCAAGCCACCTGCTGTAAGCATTGATGTGGAACGGCTTAGTATTAGCTCTGAAATTAGTACCAGTCCCCAGTTAAATACCTGGCACATTCAGTGTGGGACAGACACTGTTAATGGCACATAAACCCATCAGATGCAATCGCTGCATTCCTTGAGCAAGTCTGTTTCCAGGCTATTCAGAGAGCACCTTGCTGGTATCACTGCACTAGACTTAAAAATCAGCCTGAGAGGCATGATTTGAGGAAGGAGAGGGAGAACAAACATAACCCCAGAATCTGCCTTAAAAAGGGAATTTGTATGAATATTCTATTGAATACATTAGGTAGCTTCCTATGGCAATATTTTACTTACTCCAACACGCCAGCAGTGCCTTTAAAAGCTCATTTAAAGGTACGAATTGTGCACTGTTTTCAAATAGCAGAAACAAATACAATGCATGACACTTTATAAAACCTCACTTCTTAAATCCTAACACTAGCTTGAGCTATATGTACTAAGTTCCATCATTTAAGCACATAAAAAAAAGGCTATTAAATCCAATATCTTACAAATGCATCAGTTCTACTGGCCTGTTTAGCTCAGCAGGTAGATCTGTGCACATGAGTCAGTCAGCAATGATGAAAGGCATTTACTATAAGCTCCTCACAGGGTCATCAATGGACAGTCTGTACAAGATTTATGCTTTAAATAATATATGAACTAAACACCTTGAAGTAATTGGCTGTGTGAAGCCTTACACTAGGCCAGATAGCTTGTCTGTACAAAGTAAAATAAGATTAAATAATAAATGAACGGTGCAGAGGTTTTCTAACCAAACTAATTCTACATGATTTTCTAAGTGCAAGTTGTTCATGAGTTAAGACGCTTTCATGATTTCATGCTGGTGTCATGGGGCCAGCCTGTCTTTGTCAACAGTATCTATCTTAGAGGACTGTATTCTTTTTGGTGATGATGTTAGACACTCACTGCTCTCCTTCCTTGTGGAAGTTAATTGAAGCAGTCTACATAACCATGCCAGGAGTTCACTGAATGGTCATTTTACAGTTTCACAGAGAATGAACACATCAATATTTTGACCATATTACGTGTAGAAAAACTCTAGAAAACTGCCATAAATTCATTAACTCATTAACAAATACAATCGACAAACTCTTCACTGGTGGGATTATACTGAAAAAAAAGTCATAGGATTTTCCCACAGCAGTTATAATACAGGGTTTCACATCCTTTAATGCTGTCAAGAGTTTCCAAAATATCTTCCAAATGCAAACTAACATTCTAGCTGACAGCCTTGTGCAGATATTCTCTCTCTTAAATATGATGCTGCAGGCCATCTTACTCCCAGTTCACAATCACATGAATCCCTGTTAAAATACAGCCTTATTATCCATATAAGTACTAGTAGAAAATATTTAAATTAGTTTGCCAAGCCCCTTTTAGTATTATCAAGGAGTTTAAAACTAGTTGGAGACACCAAGGAGACGAATGGGTCACAGGCAGCTACAGCAGGTTTGTTTTCTAATAAAAAAGGAAATTATTTTAATTAATACTAAAATCAAAAGCTTGTTACCAAAAAAAGCAGGTACTAGGCATTCCAGAGAGAAGAAATAGTTTGAAAGTAAGAAAGTGGGAATATATTTAGAGGGTTTGTGGGCCGGTTCTTAGCTGGTGTGAAGCACTTTACCCCTAGAAAACTAAATAGGCTTTCCTAGATTTACAGAAAACAAAGGTCTTGCCCTTTATCTTTTTATCTTTGCTCTTTATCTTTGGGGAGTTACCTTCACTAAAAGAGGTGCAGAGCACAATTAATTAAAGCATTTCATATTCTGGTTGATGTTCTTGCCGTATCTCTGAATTGTCTCAATCTTTACACTTACTTAAGGCTTCTCTACGTCAAATGTATGACAGTGGCTTCTTTTAACACTGAACTAAAAGAGGGCTCCAGGAGTTGGTCACGCCTTCCCTCACCACTCATGTTTTCTGTACAAGGCTCATTGAGCTACATCTCATGGAAAAACCTAAACACTGTAAAGCAGGATTTCCAAGGTTTCATGCACAACCCACCTTTGGGCTCAGCACCTCACATTTGGGAGCTGCTGCTCTGGAGTGAAACAGAACTAATCTAGAAGTAATTCTACCACATTTATATTAATTACAAAAAGTTGAGATGAAAAAAAAAAGCAAAGAAAATACTATCAAATATTTTAATAGAGAAAACAAAACTTAAGAAACAAATAAATGAAATTGCTTCAACTAAATTTAATGAAATGTTAAGGCTATTCCTTTAAAACACACAAGGAGCATTTGTACAGCTGATAAAGTCCCTGTGACCTTGGCAGCCTTACAGGGTAATCTTCACGTAAGATGAATTATTCTTGAACAATTGCTCTAATGTATTAGGCACAAGCATACTGTCCTTCAATATTAGGCATGCTTGTCTTTCCACATCCTTATTTCTACACAAACGTATTTATTAAGGACAAAGAGGGGGGGAGGGGGTGTTAGAAGGAAGAAGAAAAAGAGAAAGATTACATTCTATGCAAATATGCACCACAATACAAGAGAAAACAAATTTATTATAGTCCATGGAGATGAAATTATGTGTCAGAATAGACTTTCTTAAAGATTGCGGAGCAGAGGACAGCTCCCAGTGAGCCCTGCTCATAGACAATTTAAAACCTTCTGAGAAAAAACTTTTGGGGATAGTAGTAGGTAAAGAATGAACAAATCGTGTTTGTTAATGACGCAGATGTTTCCCACAAACCTGCTAACCAACACCACAGTGGCTATAAAGGGAGCTCTCTCACATTTATCAAGAGGGCCAGCACTTTGCCATTCATCTTCCTTTCCTATGTCCTGTGTTGGTCTTTTACCTTCCAAGAGAGCAGCAATTTGGGCCAGAAATCAGTACAGAGTCAAACAATTATCTGAAGAGCGAGCCAAGCAAGTTTATAAGAAAGATTATGATTGCATCTGATAGCAAAGGTCTGCACTCAGAAGTACATACCCTTTGTCGATTGTTTCCCCTGCTACCCCCAGCTCCAACTCAAGTCCTTCCAATCCTATTTCTTAGATTCATATAGAGATGCAAACACTTTAAAGAAGATCCAATTCTCTACAAAGAGGA
Source organism: Agelaius phoeniceus (assembly GCF_051311805.1). NCBI lineage: Eukaryota > Metazoa > Chordata > Aves > Passeriformes > Icteridae > Agelaius > Agelaius phoeniceus. Next base: position 38,001,480 of record NC_135270.1, on the reverse strand, counting down.
TCTAAACCAAGATAGATTATTATTAGGACAAGTAGAACTACCTATATACCTGTTTAAACAAAATAACCAGAGGAATTTCCATATGAAACTTTTTTGCAAACATTAATTAATTAAAAAATATGTGCCTGAACCGAGGAATAAAAATCTGGAAATCTGGAGGGTGCCTAGGATCAGAACTGCATTTCTTCAGCCTAATGTAAATCATGAGAGTTTTTAATAAACAGAGACTGTTCAGTTCCCACAGGCTCCTCCAAGCTCTACAATTCCACTTCTGTTCATGACGTGAAACATCCTTGCTCTCACCCAAGCAAGGTAAGGGCACAATCCTTATGTACCTGTCCAACAACTATATCCAATGACAGCCTGATCTGCTGTGTCCTCAGGTCCTGCCTAAGTGATGTCCCAATGGGCAGGTTTTTCACAAAACATCACTGCAATTGTGACTTTACTCAAAACCAGAATCTAGAAGAGACTCACATGTGCTTCTATTTGCACAGTGGTTAGAACAAGCGTGAAAAACAGAGACAGCAGTTTCAATTTCCTCCCCTTCCTAAGGATCACACACTGAGGGCTCACACCGACTGTCAGCATCACTCCTGTCAAAGGGGTGGGCACTGTGAATCGGGGAGGGGGGGAGCTCTGATTTCACCCTGGTCAATGATTATATTAGTAGCTAGCATACAACAAAGGATACACTAAGAAAGCAATTTACATAGTGAATTTACAACCTCCTACTAAGAGATTTTTTTTTCTCCCTTCTCTGCATTTGGATTCTCTTGACTTTAAAAATTGTATCTAAAAATATTAATTTCTCGGCAGGGACATCCAGCCTCTTCAGTGCCATGGGCTAGACAGCAGTATCAGGTTATTTGCCACCAAGTAGCATCCCTCTGTTGTGTAGGTCAGGTGAAACCTCACAGGCTTAATGCTTGTTATTGAACTTCTGCACGCCTAACAGCTGTTGAACAGTATATACTGCCATTACCACTTTTGCTTCTTAGTCTCAGGGAAGAGTAGAAAAAGCTCAGAGTAGAATAGGATCTTCACAGAGGCCAAATGCAGGAGAGTTTTTTGTTGGCCTGCTCTCTCATTCATCACAAATTGATTATGCCAAATGAGTTACTGGCTCTTAAATACTCAGGTGAATAAAAACTGGATACATACACCTGAGGTCAGAATTTTCCCCTTGCACTTTAAAGTGTGGCTGAATGTTTCCTATATAATATGAAGAGTTAGTCCATGTCACACTGGCCAGTGATGTACAATGGCTCATCCCCATAGGAAACTGATAATACACAGGAAGAATTTTACTTCTTTACTTTAAAATTTACTTCTTTTACTTCACCATTTTACTTTTTTTTCCAATAGCCAATTTTCTTGAGGTTGGTATATTTGACATATTAAAACACATTACACATATCAGACCCGTGTCAAAGGTCTGCACAAATAAATAGCCAAACCCTTTTGTCATTAATAAACAACATGGGATTTCTAGGAGCTCTGGGATGTGTAAGACACACCATGTTTGCTGAAGTACCATGCATGTCAGGTTATCCCTCAGCAGTTCATAGAACTCATGGAACAGAGACAGGTTTTGTGAATCGCACTATTGGAAAAGGATAAGTGATGTATTCTATATTTATACTACTAAGGGGAAATTTGCAATCATGATACAGCAATGCTAGAAGAAAGGGGTAATATGTGTGATATATTGGCCAGCCTTGACTGTGACTGTTCCTGCAGTGTAAGAATTTCTTTATCCAAGGACAACCACTTTCACCTTCCCATCTGTCCTGTGATTTTTTTAATGTCTGAGACAGGTGGCCTGTTGGAAACCTAAAACCCTGTGGGTACAAAATATGATTAAAATCTGATGTTAGGCTCTATGATAAAGAAGAGTTCTATGTTTAGTTGAGAATTTGTAACTAACCTGCAAAAATATGTCAAAGGTAATTTGAACTCTACATAACCAAAATCTTTTTAATTCAAGTTCAGCATATGCTATATCAAAACTTTGCTTGCAATCATTTCCCTACAGATCAAATATGTATCTTGATAAGTAAACATACTGCTTTCTTTTAGAAAAAAAAGCCTTTAAAGGAGAATTTTAATCAATGCTTCCTTCCTCAATATAGCACTGATAACAATAACATGAAAGATTAATATGTTGAACTGACTATTTGATAACTCACAGAGCACACAATTAATGCATCATAATAAATTTTTAACAATTATTAAAACAAATATCTGAAAACTTCTGAAGGCATTTCAAGAATTCAAAGACTGCCGGGTATGTAATCTTGGCACTTTTTGGAGAAGAGGGTGGTGATTTAAAGGGTCTTTTATATATTCAATTATACCCCAGGAAGAAAAATGTAAAAAGCAAGAAGCTTAATTGAAATCTATTTAGAGGAAATTTAGAATCTATGCAGAGTTTAAAACTTTGGCATAGAATACTAAATGCTGATTTCTGCTGATAATTAAAATTTAAAATGTTAAATGATTTATCTTGTTGTAAATAATTAAGAGGATTTTTAAAAGGCTACCAAGAAAATGCAGTATGTGACTATATTGTATATTGCAAATCTGTATTTATCTGAAATGATACATACTACATATGATCTATGGCTTTCTGACTGTTTTTCATAATAATGTGGTATAAGAGGAAATTTTTAAAAATCCAAATAATTCCAACAGATTTAAATATATTCAGTGAAAATCAACTAAAGCTGATTTACATTCTAGTCTAATAAGTTATAAAACACATAAAAAAAAGACCCTGTGAGACAAATGTGATAGATGACTTTCCAGCAATATCAAAACCAAAGACATTGAATCTTAAGTATGAAATATCATTCCCGTGTACCCTTAGTTAAACCTACCCACTTGCAATAGAGTCTGTGATGTCCAGGTGATTCTCAGGCTAATGACAATTACTGGTTGTACAGCTGTGTACTCCTCTGACTTCTATGAGCTATTGCTTATTTACACAGGAGTAAAGATCAAAATAAACAAGGCATTACCATAGATGTGGGAAAATATTTGGGCTCTGGACTCAGAGCTAAGGCCTGGACTTCAATGTGGCTTTTGGCCTCAGTTTTTAAACATTTTTTAGAATTAAACTCTCAAAAAGAGTACTCTGGAAATTCATTAAATTTTTGCAAAGAGTTTCAGGTTCTCAGTGCTCTGGAGATTTGTTTAAACACTGATACAGTAGTTTTGCTGGTCTCAGCAATGGAAGAGCTAAGAGCATTGCCCCATCTTCTCTACCTCTCACAGCACCTACTAGCACAGCCTAAAAAAGGCATCACCTGGGGCTATATACTCCCCTGAGCTGCACAGAAGACTCTTTATTTGTTCATGATGTTTAACTTCATTACATTACCCTTTAAATTCAATATTTGTACCATTTCCTACTTTTCCTTACAACATAATACACCTGTAGTTTCTTACATAATGATTTTTGAACCACAGATCATTTCAGATGTTGGAACTCATTCCTTGAGAAACATGTGCAAGATCATGTAATTCCCTTTTTAATGATAATACATGTATCCTAAACTACTCCCCAGACCCCACATGCCCTGTTTCTGCTCTTATATTAACATATGGTAGCCCTGCACTTATACTGTATGGCTGAAATCATATACTTCACACCCATATATAGGCAAAGGTTGCAGTGAAAGGCCAGAATTCTTAAATGGCAAAACTAGCTAATTTTCTCATGAAGCTGAAAAGGTTAAAAGAAATGTCTATCTTAAGAGAATCTAGGAGGCAAATAGTTCCAGGAAAAGATGAAGTTCTCAAACTTAAGATACAACTCAGATTCAGAGACTATTAAGCAGAGTTCTTTTTGCTCTCTATTTATTAATAGGACTGTTGGTATCACTATTCTCCAAGAACCAAAAGCAAACATAACATCAATTGCTTGCATGGACAACACTATTTCCTCATTCTGAAAAAGATGCCAATTTTTCATGTAGACATCTAGAATCGTTTGATTGGTGGTTTGATGATTGGAAATAGGTGATAAAGAGAAGACAAAGCTGACAACTAGCAAATAATCATTCCCCTCAAAGAAGTTCCAGAACATCCCCATATAAGATCTTATCACATAAGTAATTTTAAACCATCCCCAAACCCTTGAAAATTAAAGAAATTAACATGTCATTGGGGGAAATAAACACAGAATAGGCATAAACTGTCATATACTCAAAGTATATCCGGCTACAAAAAATCATCTTGAGACTGCTTGAACAGTAAGTCCTTCCAGATTTGCAGTGCTACATGGGATAAGTTCTGGGAAATATAGAGCACCTGCAGTTGCCTTCATCTGCAATATACAGCACAACTCAAAGCAAGGGCTGCAGGTGTTCAATTCCACATGGTATTAGTCTCTGAGCACAGAGTAAGCACTAAGAAAGGCAAGGAAAAATATAAAGGGATCAAAATGTTTGGGACTTTATATTGCTATTCACATTTCACTTTGTTACAGGAAATGTAAGATTGGGAATGTATTATTTATTCAGAGAGTAAAACCAAACAAGCCTATCTAAGTCACCATATTACATAACTTTTTTTTTTTAAACCACTACACAACCAAAGTTTGAAGGAATCAAAGAATACCTCCTAAAGTTTCAAAGGCCACAGGACCTTCCTGCCAAGCTCAGCCAAAGACAGTCCTATTACAGGCCCCCTTCTTTCTCACAAGTTTAATTCAATCAGAATATAAAGAGGACAGAATTAAATCCTTACTCTTCTGCAGCACTGCACAAACTATGTCTGCAATAGCACTCCCTCTACCTTAGCTGAAAAAGCACAGTATGCTGTAAGGTCCATATCACACCATGTCTACATAAGAATCATGACTATATCTTACTGAGAACCTACAAAGAAAATACTTTTTGCCTGCATTACTTTCATCTATTAAAAAAAATGGTTTAAAAAAAGGTTTTGCTTTACTTTAAAAAAAAGGTTTTACCTTAGTAGTTTACTTAAAAAAAAAGGTTTTACTTTCCATTCATCCAAAGAAAAAAGATGTTTACAAAATATTCTGGATATTATATGTTTAAAGTAGACCATACATTGGAACTTAAAATTATCAGATTGAGTACTAATGGACTGGGCTTAGATGCATGCAGTTGTGATTAGAGATATGAGAAAACCACCATGTCTCTGCTACTTTCTGTAACAAGGAAAAATTTTGCAGACCATTTAAAAACACAAACACTTCTCAGCTATTGTTGACATACCAGAAGTGACAATATGAAGGCAAAGACCTCCTAAGTACATAGCATCAGCCAATGAGAGCAGGTAGGAGCACTACATGAAGCATTTTATGATCTGTTTAAAAAAAAAACAAACTAAATAATTTTAACCATCTGATTCACACCCTTACTCCTAGAAATAGTGAGCTGCTCTGAGTGTCAGCAGTTATCCAACTACAGTTTCAGCAGTGCATAGTCACCTTTCACTGCCATGACCATACTCCAGTGACACACAAAACAGTGGAAAAACACATAAGAACTTGCTTATTTCCTTAGCATACAGTCATGGTGCTTGGCTGTTCTCCATATACCCCAGAGCATGTCAGCATTAAATATCCAGAGATCACTCACTTGCTGAGTGGGTTTACAGCAGGTCACTTCTGGAATTTCAGGCTGCATTTGGCCATAGTCAATAGCTTTTTCTATTTCCTTCATCAGCTTCAAAGACACCTTCTAACAGCTTTTAAGGTGTCTTGCTCTCTTTTTAGTACTTTTTGTCCTGCGCTGTGCTCAGCTTCCCTGGTCCTCCTTCTCATTCCTCTGCTCCTATAAACCAGGAAATTAAAAAGACTACACTATCAGGAAAGAGAAAGGTTTTAATTCCTGCTGAGTGCTTGGTGCCTGCAAGACTATTCAGGTTTCCTGGATTTATGAATTATATTCAGACTCATTTTTGTAAGCCAAAAATAAGACTGAAGTCTGAAATGGAAGTTACATCCTGAAGGACAGAGAGGACTTCAGTGACTGCCTACAGAGCAAAAGACATTTGTGGGAGAAGCGAAGAGATTAACACCTCAAAAAGAAACGTACAGGTTAAGCACAAGGCAGCCAAAATGCAACAGCAAAGGAAGAAACTCTTCCCCTGAAAGAAATGTCCCGGCAACCATCCATCCAACCGTAGGGTGGTCCAAGAGTTCAGATGATGGTCAGAGCTGCTTTAGACAATGTCCGCTACTGTTCTTGTTCTGGCAGCAATTTGTGGAGCAAAATATTGCCAAAAACATAACTGAGCACTTTCCAAGCTTCCTTTCTTTTTTCTGCTGCCCAGATCACGTATTACCAAAAAGCATGTACTGTTCTTCTTTGCTGCCTACATGTGTATAAGTCATTTGCTCACATTTGAGCAAAGTATTAACATCTGAAAACATTTTTTTTTTAGAAGTAAAGTAAGGTAAAACTTATTTTCCTTTAAATAGACACTTGAGCTCTGATAGACCTCATTTATTTGATTGCTGTCCAATGATACTGCAATGAATGAAAACCACAAAGTATGTGGTTAAAGGAAAAATCAAGGCATGAAAATTTGAGAAGATATTTTATCCAAGACATTATATGGGCTATATGTTCAGGTTGTTGTTTTGTTTGGCTGGTTTATAAACTGCATGGTAAATATGTTTCTGAAAATGTATCCCATGGCTTAGGAAATAAAGGGGGAGCAGTAGATTGACAGAAAACCTGTAGGGAAATTTCTGGATAGGGGTTTTTGATACATAAAGATAAAGCACATCACAAACAACTATCTGTGTAAGGGCAGTAAAGCTAGAGAAATCCACCACAAAAAGTCAGTTTCAGAAGAGATGATGAAACCTTCTGAACAAGCTGCAAAAAGTCAGTTCTCCAACATATCTCATACAACAGAACTGACAATAAGATCAAACCCTTTCTTCACAACCATTCCTCTAAAATATCAGCATGCTTGTTTTCATTATGGTTGAACTTTGAACAGTCCAACAACAAAAGAATCAACATCATCTTTTTTTGCTTAAAAAAAGTTTTAATACTACCTGGATTCCCCAAATGGCCACATATCGCAAAACTAAACTGAGAACAGCTTTATTTCATAGAACTAAACAAAGCTTTCTGTCAAATTTTAACATTTCAATTCTACCTCAGATACCTATAAATTGAAAGGAATAAGTCAATATGACCTATACATGTTGTTTTAATTGGCATAAATTTTGCATTTATTTGGGTGACAAAAGACTACTAATACCTCCTACGTTACAATATTTTCTTTCTAATCCACAAAGAAAAATAAATTTACCTGATAGAAACTCAGGTGAAAGAAAAATACTATTTTGGTAAAAGTTTTTACTTGAAGTCATATTTGTATGCACTAATAGTGCTTTTGTATATTAAAGTACAGTTAGTATTCAGTTAAGTTTTTGAAGGTAATACATTCAGCTATTTTGAAGAATCACAAATATTTCCAATTAACAATATCTAATTTCCTCCTCTTATTTTACAAGAAGTTACTATTTATTTTACAAGGAGTTATTAATTTGTAGAAAAAAATCCTAACCAATCTCTACCATCCAGCATGAAATCTGGACATTAGTGTATAAAACATCTATGGAAATTCAACATAAATATCAGCCAACCAAGTTTAACAGAAGCAGATACATCACTGAAAATGCCTCTCTTTTTTTCCCCTCATAGTCCTACACTCCTCCGTCCTTTCTTTCCTGACACAGTGGAAATAAGCATGTATTTTTCATATTACAAAAACTATATACATGTAAATATACAAATATTATTTCGTTTTTATATAAAAAATAAAACTCTTAATAATAATAATAATTTAACCCTTTTAGCTGCCACACAAGCACTGCCAAAAATTTTAGATACAGGAAAAGCCTTCCTGTATATCTACTTAAACATGGAGCTGTGTCTTAGTCTGTGTCTTTGCATATAAACCTCCTCATTACTCACCTGGGCACTACATAAACTTTTAAACCCTTAGCTCTGGTAGAGGCTGCAGCTGTACAGGATCTGTTGCTGCTATGAAGCACACCTAAGGCTATCAATAAGCTGTTGAAATGAAAATGTTGACAACAAACTGACCCAAATACTCCCATCCTGACGAGGCCTAGGCTGTAGACACCAGCAGGTACTGCTGTTGTAGTGAGCTCAGCACAAATCCAAGCAGCACCTGCTGGGGGGGGAAGCAGAAGGACTGTCATTGTCCCATCTCTCCCACCAAAACCCATCAGTGGCCTGCACATTTCTGCTGAGCTCCCAGTTTGTCTATTATGTGACCACTCAAACAGGCAAAGAAAGCACAGAAAGTGTAATGTGAAATAGCCATCAGGGTTTCTCTCCCATCTAGTCAATCTCCATTTGACTTCCACAAATGCATTCACTACATCTTTCCTCACCAGAATCTCTACCCCTCCACAGGCAACAGTCTATCTCCACACCCTATATTCTCATATGATCTTCAAAACAGACCATATTTTTTCTTTCCATAGCTTTCTCTTCCTTTTCACCCTCTCACTTTTTCCATCACTGCATCATCCTAATTCTTCCTCTACCTCTCTAATGGCTGCTTCAGCACATCTTTTTACAAGCTGTCACATTCAGCTTATACCTAAATCTTGCCCATTCTTTCTGTATGAGATCCCTGAGATCCAAACAGCTAAAAGTCTCATCCAGCTTGTCATCATTTTCTGTCTATATTTCTATATTATATATTACAGTCCATGTTTCTCAGTCTCTTAAGAAATATCATCTTACTCCCTTTCTATCCATTTATTATAAGGTTTTTACAAAGATAATTTGTTTTGACAATGACATTTATCCACTTTGGAGGAGTTAAAACTATTTTAATATTGACAATTTAATTTCTAGTGTTTAATTTCAACATTAAAACAATACACTCTTTCTCTGAAGGACAATTGGCTAATAAAATTAAATCAGTCTCTTTATGTGAAAGTGAAGTAAACACCAATTTCAAGAAGCAATTTAAAATTTTTCTTCGTTCCATGCTGAGATGAAAAGTAGAGTATTTTCTGTTTCTCTGCTGATATAACAAAACAAGGAGATAAAACACAGATATTTACCCTAGAACAGCATATGTTCTATAGCTAGATGTATCAGACCTAATTTCAGGCCTAGGCATCAATTAATCTTAGTTATATGAACAACTTATTCATCATAGAAGTGACTTAGAAAATCTCACTCCAGAGTTGCCAACAGCTTGGTTATTAAAATATTTCAGTAAAGGGAAGATAGCTAAATTTGCTCTGAGCTTTCCAAATCCAAATAAGTGACTAGTTATCAGATACTAGAGGGTGCAGTAATCTTGAAACACTCCTCTTTGCTTTTTCTCCTAAATGTATGCATCTTTTTCTGTTAACTGCTTTGTCTTTTGAGAAAAATTATTTATTTTTAAAAGTTGGTTTCCAAACAATGAAAACATAAGTAGCTCTGCTTAACACTACAATTAGCACTTAATTCTGCATAGCAGCATAGAATATATTACAGTCCCCAAATGATTTGAGTTATGGTGTATAAAATGCTATTCAATAAAAAAGGAAAAAGACAGACGAGCAAATCTTCAGAAGAGGAGATTTAAGCAAAGAGCATGAGCTTCCTAAACTGAGAAAGGAAGCTTATTCCTTCGCTTTCGGGCATAATGGTAAAATCCTCCATCACACAAGGTTTGTAGTTTCGTAATTGGAACTTGCACCAAGAGGGCACTGAAGAGCACACAGGCCTGGAAGCAATATATCTCAAAATTAAATCTGGAGATATATTCAGGACCTTGACCATGAAGGGGCTGACAGGTCAACTTCACAATCAATCCTTTGTTTCTGAGTAGCCAGTGCAGTGATACTAGGATTAGGGAGATAGTCTGTCTTTTTTTGCAAAATATACTTCTCTGGCAAAAGAATTTTGCTCAAGCCTGGTAATGAGACCACTTGGCAGGCCAGTGAGCAAAGCATTACAGTTGTCTAGCTTGGAGGAGATAAAACCCTGAGCCAGCTTCTCATAAACAGACAAGGATAAATACGGACAAAGTATGGTTTCATCTTTCAAATGACAGTAGGAAGTCTTAATAATCTGCCCAATGTGATATTTAAAGGACACTTCACATCCCAACAGAAATATGGGTGTTGAAGTGCTAATCCTGTGCTGAGAATAACATATAGACATAAAAGCTACATCAAAAACTGAGGTGGCGTTAAGCTTATAGCTAGATCCACAGAACGAAAAACCTTCATTTTACTTGAATTTAACTCCAAAAAAATCAACCTAACTTATATTTTAATATTTTTCAGGGAACTGATACAGACAATAAAAGTGCAGTTTGGATTTACTGCTTTAACTGGCAAATAAATTAGCATGTCCTCAGAAGAGAAATGAAACTTGATATCAACCCAAAGAATTATATCTGGCCCAAAGGCAGCATGTAAGTGTTAACTCCAACGAGCCAAAAATAGAACTCCCTAAAAACATCAGACACAACTATCATGGAATCATGGAATAGTTTGAATTGGAAGGCACCTTTAAAGACCATCTAGACCAATTCTTCCTGTGAGTGACATATTCAACTAGATCAGGTTGGTCAAAGAGCTGCTCAGCCTGACCTTGAATATTTCTAGGGATGAGGCTTTCACCAACATTCTGGGCAACTTGTTCTACTGCCTCACCACCCTCATTATAAAAAATTTTCATCCTTGTATGTAATATGAATCTTCCCTCTTTTACTTTACCCCTTGCCCTCTCCCATCTTTCTTATGAGCCCCGTTTTAAGCATCAAAAGGCTACAATAAGGTCTCCTTTCCTTGTGTTCCCTCCCTTGAGTCATCTTCCTGGTGCTTCTCTGGACCTGCTCCAATGGGTCTTATCTTTCCTGTGCTTAGGGCCCAAGAGCTACATGTAGTTGTCTGTGTGGGGTTTCATCAGAGTCTGAGATGGTGCCTGTCAAGAAGCCCAGTATTCTTCTTACATTCTGAATAACATGCAAGAAATTAAAGCCTGCAGGGAAGCATTTTGGCTATGGGAACTAAATATGAGCATTTAGTCAAAACATCTGTCTATGTACCAATAAGTTTTACTCAGATTTACACAATGTATACTATTTGAAAGATGAAAATGCCTTTAGTAACCTCAGAAGGACAACAGAGTTGACAGCGTTGGAAGGTATACTAAAAAAAATCTATGAGAATTGAAACAATAAATGAATTTCAATGCTCCCCTTCTCCCTTGTCCCAGGATTTAAGTTTGCCTTCATGATGGTATCTCCTCAAGGCCTGAATTAAGCCGGTTATTTAGGTATTCAGTAAAATATTGTACATTGGTCTGACTGAAATCACTGACTGTGGGCACACATACAGTCTAAAATTTGTATCTGGATGTCAGTAAGCCAGTTCTTATAGCAATGAAAATATTTGCTGATGATTAGTTAAATACTTCAGAAGAAACCAGGAAGGAGTAATGAGGAGACCCAGATGGTTTAATACTATTCATTTCTATTTTGTATTTTTGTTTCCTGCTTTTAAGCAGTGGAAGAGGAATACAGTTGATGATTTCATCATCCATTTTAAAACCAAGACAACTATAATAATTCGTTCCAACCTCCAGAACATACAGTTTTTCAGACTGTACCAGAAAGCTTGAAGACAATATCTGTAACTTGTGCTTGAGCTAAAGAATTTGGGGTTTAGGCTGGTAACAGATCTTGAAATACAAATGACACATAGAGGCTTGATTTTTTAAAAATGTCTTCAACTTGGTTTAGTCACACAGGTGTCCAAAACTACTTATTTCCCCCTCCCACCTTTCTGCAGACCTGTTATAGAATGTATCTGTTCTCAGATTAACATTTTAGGAATAGATAAATGGAGCTTCCTCACCACTATGGCTAGGTATGAACTTCTGAAGTGTGTATTTAGTCCATACTGAAATAATTTTAAGCAATTAATATTCAATGACACAACAGAGAACTTTGCTATCCTCAAGTGTCCTGTTCTTACAGCTTATGAAGCTTACCAAAAATTCCTCTGCACTTTACAGTATTTATAAGCCAGTCTAGGATACTGCCCGTGATTTCATAAGGTACTTCATCTGAAGTAACCAGATGACAAGATTACAAACTTCAGAACAGTCTACTGAAGTTGGAATAATCAGCCTTGAATAAATAAAAAGTTGCTAAAAACCACACCTAAATCCAATTTTTAAAATAGACTTTGGCTGCATTGTCTCATTTGACAGCAGTGATGGTAGATCCAGCTGTTATCCTAGAAAGCAGTTCTCTTCAAAGTACAGAAAACATCAAAATTATTTTTCTTTTGAACTGCTAAATACCTAAAGTTGCTTCAGAAATTGTTATTAAAATATTATTTTTAGTTGAAATTGATGTAACTAACTTCCATGGATTAAATCACTACCACTTGAGCTAGTTATGTAAATAGATAATAAACGGACAGGGCTATGCCCTCTTGGCATTGTGTAACATGCACTCCAGTTTCAAATAAGACAGAAGTATTTCTGGTACCCATCACTACTATAAATGTATTAAGTTACTCTTTATAGTAGTTCAGATCAAATAAACACTGTGTGTCTAAGGCTGTACAGACCCACACATATGTCTCTATATTGTCACTTCCTTCTCTTACTTCCCTTTCTCAGAGCTAATGCTGAGCAAGAAAACTAAAACTGGAAAGCAATAGGGATTTTTTAAAATGAAACAATCATAAAATATGATTTTTCAAGTGAATTTTGATAGTATAGGTTGAGGGTTTTCAAAAATATATTACATATATTTATTTTCTTATGGCATATCCATAATTTGCTAGTTTGTACTTTTGAAGCTTAGCTCAAAAGTACAAACCGCAAACCTAAAACTTCACAACAACTGTAATGTTGATTAACTCAGTATTAAACAAATTTTGAGGTAGTTAAACTCAAAGTCAATTCAGCCCATGACAGAAGGTTATTACCTCATAAACAGGATGTACTTTAAAGTTATTAATAATACACTAACATTGCCTTTTCAAAACCTTTGATTAGCACACAAGTGAAAATTAGCATCTGAAATTCTGTTTGTACAGACTGTAGATCAGATTATGTAAATTTTTAAATCTCCATTTTTCCACATGAAAAGGAAGCAGCTAGCAACAGCTGTACAAGTGAGAAAACAGTGCAGATATGGGGCCCTCAACTCTCAGCAACTTCAAACTCCACTGAGATCTACAAAGTGGTAACAAGGCCACATATTGTTCCATATTCTGTCCGGTTGTGCACCATCAACCATGCAAACAACATTAAAATATAACTATACAGGATGAAACTCTTAGTAGGGAAGATCTTGAATGATATTTTAAGTGCTAATTTTAAAGCCACCTCAATTCCTTCATAGTTAATTAGAACACTCCCCTCATATCAAAATGTGAGATTTGGGGGATGAGTTAAACTGAAGGAAGCCCTTGGCCTTTCTCCAACAAGCTCACTTTATGGAAGAAATAAAAAGAAAAACCCAAGTCCTCTTCTAAAAATAGTTGATAATACTGTTGCATTTTCAGAATAAACAATTCCTGCACAAATTACTCAGTAAGTTTCTACAGGCATCAATAACTCAAGTCTACAGCCTCAAAACATTTTATGTTCAACGAACAAAGTAAAGGAACAAGGTAGATAAAAAACACACTGAAGCCTTTTTTTCTTCTGTTGTTCATATATTGCTACTATTTCTCATCCTATCTGATAGCAGGACTGCCACCAGTAGGTGAAACATTCTAAACATTGTATGATTTATATAATTACTCAGCATATATTTACAAAATGTACATGCTTGTCAATTAGTATATGGAACTAAGAAAAGTTGCATGTCTGTTAGTCTCAGAAGCAGGCACAGAATCTCCCAGTGATTTACACCAGGAGGAACAGAGCACCTGTGGGAGGGGACTCCTTGGTGTTTCAGGGAGCTCCCTGCAGAGTCTTACACATTCCTTAAAGTGTTCAACCTTCAAATAATGCACAAACTGCATCTCTTAGATGCCAAATTGTCTTCTCAGTCAAAATCCTTGAGTGTACTGTCAAAAGCAAAGAGTTCAAGAATACAAAACTAACCAAGAAAAAAAAAAAGGAAGAAAAAAATCCAAACCAACAAATCTGGCAACTATTTATAAGAAACTTTAAGAAAAGTAACTATTATTTAAAAAAAACCCTGATGATGACAGGTACAATTTTCAGTTAAACAGTATTTGACAGACCATAAGACACACATGACAAAAAAAACCCCATAAAATTATACTAGTAAATCAAAAGCTTAAAATGGAAAACATAAAAAAACATTCTGATGCACATACTCAGCATTTCTCTTCTACCTTACTGAAAGATACTGAAAGTCAGAGAATTTAGTAAAGTAATACTTTTCCTTACTAAAAAATAAAATTTAGATATTTCCAAGATAAGACAACAGGCAAAATTGTATTATACTTGATTTTTTTTTTAATATAAAAAGCATACTTGAGCCTTTCAAAGACAGTTTCAAGTGGTAAGAGTAGGTTTCAAAGTATTTGTCTTCCTGTCTATCACCAAAGTGGTGATAAGTAAAACTGAAAGTAATTGTTCTCAGTCTCTCTGGGCAACAAACTAGTGGGAAAAATGCCCTATCTACTTGGCAGAACACTACTTGGTTTTCTCAAACAATTTGTTGAAGAGAAAAATTAGAAGACTGAGCTTCAGGTTCTTGAGAGCAAGAAAAGATGATTACTCAAAAAAGTAAAAACATGAAACACAAGGGGAGAAAACCCAGTTCTTAAGAGAGAGCAGCTGCACTTGAACAACCAACACCAAACACAATTCCAGGAGCAACCAGCAGCTTCCAGTCAAGTAAGGATGTGCCTCAGTTTTCACACAATCTAATCCTCAAGGAATCTTTCTACCTCTTCTGACTGAAGGCCAGGTCATCTGCAGTGCCTTAAGTGATCAAGAGCCACAAGAAAAAAGGTTTCATTATCTGTCCCTCATTCTCATTGTCCCACAGGGAGACTAACTTTTGTCTTTGTAAAACATGCAGTTAAGTTTGACACAGAGCTCTAGTAAGGGAGAGAGAAAATGTGGGGGGGGGGGGGGGGGATATACATGAAAATAAATGGAGTACACAGGTTTTGAAGAAGAGGACTGGCACAGTTTTTTTGACAGTTACATCACATCCACCTGTATTCCCTTTCCTACTTCCCATGCATGCTGCTGACTTTCAGGTCTTTCCATATATTTTTCTTATTTCAAGCAGTGGGACTATAAAACCCATTCATATAAAAATGAAAAATCCTTTGAAATTTGGTGTCTTCTGTCAGCTACTAGCACTAAAAAAGCAATAACTGGCATCTGGACCAGTACAGGAACCTGTACTGGAGACAGCATTCATGTGTAGTCAACACCAGAGATTGCTGCTGAGCTCAGGAAAGGCAGGAAGGGTGCAAGCCTGCTGATGTGACTTTGTTCACTTCTGTTTCAGGATGGCTTACAGGATCTAGAATCCAAAGCTACTCTCTCCTCACAGTTTTTCCTCTTTGTATCTCCTTTAAGAGTTTATGTGTAGAAGCAATTAATATTTCCAGCCAGCATTACCCCCAGGGTTTATCACTGGTTCTTTGGGTCTGCTAGAGCAGAATGGTGTGAAACCTTCTGTTGCTCTGGGCACCCTGATCCTAATTTTATATTCTCTCTGACTAATCTAGCATAGCATATCTGTACTCCATCAACTACAAATACCTGAAGAGAAAAAGGATGTGCCATTCCATAGGGAGCAAACAGCATTTGAAATCCCTTTATTTTAGGTATGAAGCTGCATACTATGAGGAAAGCAAGTGTTAAGACAGGAGTGAGATGAAGCATAAATATCTTCATATAGAACCATATGATTTGTCATGAGGTCACTGGGTTCAAAGGCACCTTTAAAATCATCTAGGTCCTCCCCCCCCGGCCATGGGCTGGGACACCTTCCACTAGAACAGGTTGCTCAGAGCTCCATGTAACGTGGATTTGAACATTTCCAGGGATGGGGCAGCCACAGCCCCTCTGGGCAATCTGTTCCAGTGCCTCACCACTCCCACAGCAAATATTTTTTTCCTAGAATCTAATGCTAACATACTATCTTTCACTTTAAAGCCATTCTGCCATGTCCTGCTTATGTGAATAGTCCTTCATCTTTTGTGCAGGCTCCAGTCCAGTACTGGACATAGATATTTCAATTATTTTTCACTTTCTGTCTCACCATCTCTTCTAAAAGCAACACTAACACCACTAATCTAAAAAACTAAATGTAGATATTCCTGCTCAATGCAGGGAGCTTGAAACATGCGACCTTTAAGTGTGTCCCTTTCAACCCAAACTATTTTCTAATTCTATGATTAAAAACTCTAGATAGGAAACACTAAGTTGTCTGAGCAATAACAGTATTCCATTATTATGCATATAAGTATTTCTGTACTCTAGGCAGTCTAATTAGGCATCTAATGACTTGCAATTCCTGAATGTCCAGTTAAAGTTGTGAATTCTGTCAAAGAAATTTCCAAAAGTATCAGATAGAAAAATCTGTGTTATTTATGAAAAAGCCTGTCCTTTTTCATGTAGAGAAAGCAATACATACACCTCTTGCTTTGGTCTGGAAATTTCATGGAAACATTTATCAGAGATGGGAGTTCAGGGAATTCAGTACAGGAATTACTGGAAATTTAGTATGCTCCCTCTGCAGCATGTAAAGGAAGAAGTTTCCCCTCTTCTGTGTTCAGATCACATTTAATAGAAACTACAACCATGGAAGAAAAAATAATATAGTTTATCCCTTAGAGGGTCATTGATAATGGAATTTCGAACAAGAAAGACGTGTTATGTTATCTACTTTTGGCCTCTTACATAATCAATCACTGAGTTTCAGCTGATAGCTTCTGAACTTCTCTATTGAAACCACTGACTCTGTTGGTTAACATGTATCCTATAAAAAATTAGCTAATCTAAATCTGAAGACATCTACAGATGTCAAGCCCACCGTTTTCTCAGCATAATTCCCCACAAATGCCAGGTTTCTCTGTTGAACACATCAGGTTTCAGCTACCAGACATGAGCTCCTGTTATCATTGCTCTTTAATAGCAACAGCAGTGCCCCAGGTTTTTGCCCTATGAAGGTAGTCTTGCAATATGAATCAACTAATCTTTCAATCTTCTTTGAATATGCCATATAAATGAGTTTTCACTGAGGTCAGAAATTTTTGTCAACCTCCATCATCTGAAAAGGAGGAAAGGGCCTTTTTAGAGAAGTCTTAAAGCTATGAAAAGACAGGACCAATCAACATACCTCGTGTGTGAATGTTTTAAGTTTAGATCCTCACTACCTTTCATTTTCCAGTCCACTATAAATGCTGCTCCTGAGTAACATTCAGGCTTATTCTTGCATAGACACATCCAAGGAGCACCTTGGATGTGAGCAAGGTCACAGATGACATCTCTGTCAGTATTAAAGAAAGAAGAGCCTATTCTCATAGTCCATATGATCTCATGTGTCACAGCAGAAAGTAAGATTCAGGCTGCTACAGACAGTGTGGCTATAGGTGTTTGCATATCAACTCAGTGAGCTCTTAAACAAGACACAATTTCCTTAAAGACATTAAGTCCAGTAAAACACTTTGAGAATGATACAAAAGATGCAGTTCCAATCCTCTAGGACTGTAGACCTACTCCTCCATATCAGATCTCTAGCAATCAATAGTACTGTAGGGAAATAAAACTGAGTTGGTCTCAAATCCTGGCCAGGAAAATTTCCTGACCAGGCTTTGTTCACACAGCATCCATCAGTCAGTCAGACAATAAACTCTTTCTCACAGGCAATGAGTAACACTGCTAGGAAATATATGCTTTTTTTTCTTCTCATCTACTTTTCAGTATTTACTGGTAAAGAAGGAAGAGAAGTGCATGGTTATGTTAGAGGTGTTTGCCACTCAGTCTGGCTTGACAGAGAATAAGTTTCAAACGAAATTTGGGCAGGTAGAGGTTTTTTTGTTCTCCGGTATCATAAATAAGAGCAAAAGAAGAAAAATAAAGAATAATAAAAGAAGAAAAATAAAATTCCACTAGAACAGCAAACTCATGATGTCCAGACAGCTGCTGTTTAAAGTACTTATTCTATTTATCTTCCTGAAATTTATTTTCTGGATATTCAGTCAGTTTATAGTGAAAGAGCAAACACCTGGAATTTGTGTGCACATAGCAGGAATCTTGTTTAATAACTATTATTGCAGGAACATAGTTTGACATTAAACCAGTACAATTTGTGTCAAAAAAATCTTCATAAAAACCTAACACAAAATTCGGTCCTGAAGCCTTAATTTTGTGATTTTATCACAATTACATTTATGTAAACTACTAAAGTATGTAAAAGTACTAAGTATGTAAAATACTTCAGAATACTTTGTCCACAATTCTTTGGCAAGACTAAATATGCCATTTATATAAAGCAGACAATTTCCAATTTATACCAAGATACTGCTAAATTTCAGCACTAGAATTTTAATTCCATAAGTTAATATACTCTGCAACCTGCAGGTTACAGAGAATGGGTCAATATACACACTGTGTTGGTTAATCCATTCATTCCTAAAAAAGCACAAATTCTCTTTTTCATAAACCTATGCTGTTTATGCACAAAAACTTTGATGATTTATATGTTGTTGCACAAATCAGGATTAAAACAAAATTGTTTCTAATAATCAGACCAAAGCCAATGAATTCAAAACTCTTCACATCTTTGCTGAGCAAAGCACAACTACAAATAAACAAAAACCATCTAAAATAAAAAATACATTAATATTTTATTACATACAGGCTGAAAGTAAGCAGAAAACTGTATATGCACTTTGTATTTATATGAAGTTCTGTCTTGCAATTTACCAAATTTCACTGGCTGTAATATACTCTTCAGGTAAATCCAGCATTTTCTTTTTTAAATAAATAAATAAATAAATATTAGAAAGAGCTGTGCATAAAGTATACTTTAAACCACTTATGAAGCTTTTGGCAAAACATGATCCTAGTGTAATCAAAATGGTATTTTCATAACATAACAAAATCAATAATAGAAGGCGTGTTCTTCTTGTGCAAAGGTGCTGTGTTTTGAAAATATTGCCATGTAGTATTTACGGTAACAGCTGTACAGTTAAACTTTAGGCACAAACTGAACTGCAGAGGATCTGCTGCATAAATATAATTCCCATGGCAACTAAGTGTGCTACTAGATAACAGAGAAAAAAGGATTTATGTGTTTGCTGAGCTGTCTTGCCCTAGAGGAATTCTCCAGGCAAATGCAGGCCACCTGCCACATGTTATATTAAGCTCAGCCTTCTGGACTTATTTCCAAATCTACAACAAAAAGGTCCACCAAGTTTCATTTGAAGTTTCCCTGTCATGGTCCCAGTCACTCCAAAATACATAGTTCACTGTTCAATATGCTTCCTATATTAGCAACAGAGATGTTTAACAATGAGTAAGTATGTTTCTGGTTGTAATTTTTTTAATCTAAATCCTCCACACAAAGTGGGCAAGCAATTTGAATCTTCAAATTCGTTTAAAGTTTTGTCCATTTGTACTAAGGCTCACTCTAAAGTGTGTGTAGTTTTTAAAATCTACCAAAAATACTCCTGTTTTAATATTATAAGTAAAAACATTTGGGTCAGATCATTCAAATAGTATCTTTCTATATAAAAATGTATTAATGGTCCAAGAGACCTGCCTTCATATGCAGGAAAAAAAAAAAACAAACCAAAAACCAGCAAATATTTTTGCTAGAATGCATCGCTAATAGAGATGCACTGCTTGGGAATACTTGAAGTTGGAATACTATACTGAGACTGATGGAAGACCACTAAAACAGTAGAAAAAATACCATCACCTGGCAAGCAATAGGCAAAATTAATGCAGATAATGCCACCAAGTTATCAAAGGACCAGAGTATGTGTGAAAGTGCACAATGTTTACAGTGTTTTCCTTGTCAATTTTGCCTCTTGGAGATTGACTTAAAAAAACCACCTTTTTTTACCAATCAAGACTGTCCCTAGGCACAAGCTCCAGAAAAGAAACTGCTTTGCTCAATTGTCCTCCCTGGGAAAACCCTGTGACACTTTAAAGAGGCATCAGAGCTTGCCTGAAACAACATGAACTCTAGCATGCAAACACCCCATACACATTTTTGGGATGGCTTGAAAATCTATTGCATTGCTAAGCCCATGGTCAGCAGCAACAGTGCCGAGAATTTGGGCGTCTACACTAATGAAACACCTTTCTATTATTCTTCCAAAGCCTCCATGCAAGAGATGGACAAGTCATGAGCATGGGCTTCCTGCTGTCCTACTGCTTGTGCTCATCTCTCCAGAGCTGTTTATTTACACCCCACCCCAGCCTCACCATCTTGCTGCAGCTCCATGTGAACCATGAACCTGAACCAAAGTCCACAGAAGTTAAATCAAGCCTTGTGTTAGCATAAAGACCTTTTGGTAAGTAATAGTTCCCACTGTCTATGATTCTCCTTGCTCTTGTTTGAGCAGGTAATCTATAAGGCCGGTGTTTTAACAAAGAGAAAAAAAAATGTCATGAACTTATGTTGCAAGGGTCACAAATTAATATCTCTTCAGGATAGTCAAAAAGTATTTGCATTAAAATGACAAACTGCTTGTGCAAGGACAGGAAGAGAGGAACACTTCACAGAACACTTGTTCATCCCTGCAAAATAATACCTGTGTTATATAAAACCACTAAAAAACTAGTGCACAGCAGAAATGAGTTAAGGATCAATATGACATTACCAGATAAGAATATGCATTTTCATTACTAAGAATAGTTTATATGCCCTAAGGATTTTTGTTCTATTTTTTTTTTTAAGGGTAAAATAGAAGACTAACATTAAGTATTATTCTGGCTTGGATTTTCTTAGAAGCAATCACACAAAATACTTCACCAATAGATATGACAAATGCACTTTATATTTCAATGTGTCAAACCATTTCAATACTCAGAAACTATGTTGAAGCTGGCAGGCAAACAGACTATATTAAATTTTTCTCTGGAATCGACTTCCATTCTGTACTGAATTACTGGAATTTTAGTGACCCTAAAAAAGGCTGTCAAAAATAATATTCAACACAGAGTTTCCAAATCTAATGCTCTATTACACGTACTTCACATAAAATAATATTGTTTCAATATAAGCAAACCAGTCAAGAACAACATTCTATTTGTACTTGTAATTTTGCATACAGTTTTATATTGATTTGTCACAGCATTTTTTAAATGTACCTTCTCCTGAAAAAAACAGTCATAGGTTACACTTGGTGATTCACTTTGTTGCAGATTTGATACAGTTGGGAACTCTTTTCTAAATGAAAATCTACCAACATGGGACTGTAAACATGTTAATAGCTATTTCAAAACTGATTTTTCAGGACTCCTATAGACTTGCACATCACAAAACTCTCATAAACATTTTTTTAGTGCCAGAAAAACAGTTGTATTTACCAATCACTTAACTTTTCCTTCCATTTAACTCAGTGCTCTCTCTGGACAATGAAATTCAACTGCAGCATTTATTTTCTTCTTTATTTTTTCCCTTGTTTTCCCCATAATCAACATTTTACTATCTTACTTTTACAACATCTTCAGCTCTGGTGTTTTACTATCCATACTAATAATGCAAAAAAATTCAAGAGTAAGGCCATTTACCTGCTTACCATTAATTCCAACCATTTCTTTCTGTTTAATCCCTACTGTTACAAAATGCTGTAAGTAAAGTGAGCACAGAATTACAGAATCACAGAATGTTCTGAATTGGAGGGGACCCACCAGGATCATCACGTCCACCTCTTAAATGCCACTAAGCATAGCAGTATCTTTTCTCTTGTATCCACTGATGTGATAGATGCACAGAAGTCATAAGATCTCAGTGTGCTCCACTTAAAAATGGGAATTCAATCATATATCACAGCTCAGGAGGAGGTGTGGGTAAATCCACAGCAGCTTGGTAAGCAGCACAGAAAGCCCATCAGCAGCTTAACTCTATGACAGACCCAGAGGCAACTTGAGAGCTGTCAGCACAACTGCCTGTGAAGCTCACAAGGGAAGCAATAGCCAATTATGCCCCATGACCTGATACTGGAAAACACAGTGAGAAAGATAACAAATCAAGGTCTTGAAAAACTTTCCAGAGAAACTATGTAGTTTAATTCCTACTGAACATGCATTGCACTTCGAGCTTTTATTAAAGGGGTAGCATTCAGTGACCATGCTCTGCCTGACCCTTATGAAAAGGGACCACACCTTCAACATTCCCTACCTGGATAAAAACATACATGCCATTCATCTGGAAGCTAGGCTCGAGTAACAGCTGCAGAGAATTAACACTTGGATTTCTGTTTTGGTTACTTGTCATCGGTGTGTATTATCAGCACCAAACCCAAACTAGACTCCATTAGAAAGGAATTAAGCCTACTTGTAAATTTTCTTTCCATCCAGCCCTTCTGATGGGTGGGTCTGAGTAGCTATAAAAATTAATTGGGAAAAATATTTATTTTGCTCACAGCAGCAAATAAAATTAAATAGAAAGAGGCTGTCCTGATCCCCATTACCTGATCTACCTCCTTCCTCTGGCTAGCACTGTTTCCCTACCTTCACTGTTACATGGGTTTCCCTGGTACATCAGTCTAAAACCCAGCTTAAGCGCAGCCTCAGTGAACTACACTGAAGTTGTGCACATAACACCAACATCAACAGTGACCTGCAAGTCGAGCCCAGAAACATTTCTAATTACTCTGTGTCAGCCAAGAGTCACTCATGGATTGAATCTGATCTACAGAAGCTAATAAAAATTTCAGCCTCCAGCTTCAACGAGGATAGCATCAAGCCAGTATATGTCTAGGTTAAAATAATCATGTTCAGAGGTGTAGTACATAGTTTATGCCTGTGTTCTACTAAAAAACATCCTTACAGTTTATTTGCAGGTTTAGGCAGCGTTTTGAAGATATGCAAGCCTTTGGAATCAGTATGCAGGATGAATTTCACTCTTTCACCAAGGTAAGAATGCTTGATTTGCAGGTAACATGCAAAGTAGTTTTTGTTATAAGCCATAAGCACAGGCAAGGTATCTGAAGCACATTGGATGTGCATTATTTAAACAAACACTAACAAAGGGCAAAAAAATTAAAGCACTTCAGTTAACTAAAGATGTAGATTAAATAGTTGTCTCATACACAGAAATCTAACTCTTCGTCAACCCCCAAAAGGAACAGAAATAACTGACACACTGGTTTAAACTGTCATAGTTTCAAAACATGCCTCATGTTTCGAAACAAAACAAAATGTGTGGGAGGCTATGGAATATGCAGACATAGCATTTAAGGATGATGACCAGGGTTATTTTACAGTTCTATGACCATTTTGGTGTCTGGTGTGGCAGGAGCCCTCTCTGGGGTAGTGATCCAAAACACTTCATTCTACAGGAAGGGTTTTCTGAGCAAGAAGCAAAATTGCGGCCTTTTAAAATGACTGAATCTCTAGAGGTCATGGTATCACATATCAAACAAAATCAAATTAGATCCCTGATTTCAAATACTAATTCCTGTTAAACCATAATCATGCAGCTAATTTTCTCTAGGTAATGTGTTATTAAGCCAAGTAGAAAAGGGGTCAAATTTACCAGATTATCCCTTTAAATGTTTTGGTGGCCAGACTCTAGATCAAGTTTTCTAAACTGTGAACCAAACTATGCAGTTGTGACAAAAACACAAATAAAAATCACATCACTGTGAAAATACCAGATATATTTCCCTTCTAATATCTGTGTTTACCTGAAGTTCATGTGACTGAACTCTGAACACAAATGACCAGCACTGTATTTTCTAAAAGTCCAATTAAGCATATCTCTGTTAATAGTCACATCCTCGGGCATTTCCTGCGGATGCACAAAGTACACACACCTTTTCCTCTTCACCTAAACAGCCGGAGAGAAACGCTGACTGAACCCGCAGCACTGCACAGCCAGTGACACACTGCCAGCCCGGCCTTCCACAGCCTTTGCTGCCAGGGAATTTGAGAATGTATCAGTCATCTAAGAAGCAGAATGAGTGCTACAAATCTCTGTCAACAAGAAGCGAGGCTTGGGTGGATAAGGTGAAGAAAAGGGTGTGGAATGATTTGAAAGGTTCCTAGTACAAACTGCAAAAAAATCTCTCAAAGATTCTTTAGGAAGGTGCTTACCCTGATCAAGGATTTCTACACAAAAGAACAATCTGACCCTTTATTAAAATATTTTTAAGGTTTTAATGAATATAAATTAGATTAGGTAATCAATACTTATTACTATGTTATATTTTTATCAAATTATATTCAAAAGCAGCTTCTCTCATCCAGTTTGTAATTTCCAGAGTGGGTTCTGATTGACATTCCTCTGAACAAAGGATGCCTGATATATGACTACATTATTGGCATTTTGTCAATGGTAGCAACTTAAAACTTGTCTAATAACTGAAAGCTAAAGATAATTAGCTCTTGCCAAGTCTGGTAATGTACCCAGTTACTATTTAGCACTCAGACTGTAAAAGCAACAGCTCTGGTTTGTGGTATTATAGTAGTTTTAGAAAAGAACCAAAAGACTATTTGTGTAATTCCTGTTCAAGTCAAAAGGAAATTAAATATATCACACTCTTTTGAACTCCTTGCTGACTTGGTCTCAAAATTAGCACAAATATAACATAGCTGGGAGACAATATGGTTACTTCTTATTTTTTATGGCTTAGCTGAGACAGTTTTTTAACTATATAAGCCTTTAAGTTTTGTTTTTTTCAGAATACATTTCTGTCAGATCTATGATTTAGCATCTCATTCAGCAAACACCCAAACCAATGCTTCCTGCCCAGAAACAGAAGAGACAGCTTAAGATGAAATAAATGCTGGTCTGAAAAACCCCAAACCAACAAACCTCAAAGAAACAATACAAAATATTCCCTATATCAATAAAACAATTTTTGCTGCTAGAAGTCTCAAAAAGATAGAAATAAGAAAACATGGAAAACAAAAAAAGATATTTTTGCAATATGGTACATTCTTTTCTCCATCCTTTTGCTGAATATATATCCCAACATCAGAGACAAGAGAGAAGTCAAATTTTTTGGCAGAGCAAATGTGGTCTATTAAAGGTGAAGCAAGTATTTTGAAGACCAGCTGGAAGATATTCCATTGTGGTACAATGGGAAGGATGCATGCTAAAACATGGCTGGGCAGACGAGCATCTTCAGGCCCCTCCCTGCACTCAGAGTTAAGCTATGTTTGGATGCCACCTGGAAGCACTTGGCTTTTACAACACTCTAGAACCAATATGCTTTCCAGAAGCAGGCACAAAATTAAATATATCCTTCAGATGAGTTGCCTGCAGGACAGCACTTGTTACAAGCACTGGGATATTTAAGATCTGGTTGCCTCCAAGGCCAGCTTGAGAATGTGGAGGTGTCTGCTTGGCACAGTGGGAACTGCATGCCTGAATCATGGTCTTTGCTCTGACCAGCTTGGGGAGGGAATACACACTGCATGCTCACAAAAGACTCCTCCTGATCGAAGGCCAGTCTTGTAACTTTAATTTTGAACACCTTATAACACAGTAATGAGAATGTAAGTCAATAGGAAAAAGCTATTTCTCTACATGGAGGTTTCACCTTTTCCTGCTGAGCAAAGAACAGCTACTTTTGATTATTCATTCTAGATCTTTGCTGGAAATATATACTTTTGGTTTAAAAGTCACTGTCCTAATTGGTCGTACAACAGCTGACAGAAATTTGCCTTATACACAAATACTTTTTATTAAGAAAACAGGAGATTTGCAGGAAATGTTTCTTAAAAATTTCATAACCTTAAAACAATTCAGACTGGATCTCATAAGCACTGAATACTGCTTAAATACAATTTTTCCTTCCAGTTTTTCAAGTCCCATTACTTTGCCACCAGTTTCTTCTTTAGGATTTCCAGCCCTGGTTGCTGTGTGTCCTGATCTATGTGCCTCTCATTGACACTCCGGTGAAACTTGAAGATATCCCTACTTTATCACAAAAAAACCAAACTATCTCAAAGCCTACCTTTATGATACCAGTGCTGTGTTGTGTGTTAATTCATACTGCCACAACACTACCAGGCCACTGTCAGAGTCTTGGCAAGCCCTGCATCCTTCTGTACTGCCTGCAGCTTTGCCCTACACCACAGGCTGACAGCTCATGCTGTCATGAGACTGTTATATGAAAGCCATTGATACCCTTCATTTACCCAAAAAAAAAAAAAAAAAAAAAAAACCACCAAAAAAAAACCAAAACCATAAACCTATCTCATACTTTCACACTGATTCTATGTTATTGTTGTGGGGAAAACTTCCTTTTGCCCAGTCACATTTTGTCCCTGGCTGTCTTTGAAGTTTCTTCTGAAGGTAGAGAACTTCTTTATAAAACACCCGCTGAACAAATAACATCTTCCCCTATACAGCTGAATGTTTATGTGGTAAAAATTTTTGTATTTGTGAGCATTCAGAATTTTAATCATAATTTCTTTGACATGCAGAAATAAACAGTGTGTGTGAAGTAGCATCCTTTAGAAAATAGAGTCCCAAATAAAGAAGAGATAGAAGCCAAGAGAAGGCTCTGTTCCTTGCTAAATTAATTGCAATGGGAGTCATCAGAATTTAGCAGCACTGATAGGTTAATTTTCATGCCTGCCTTCACTCTGGCAATTCCTCCCAAAAGAACTAATTCTGCAGGTGCTTTGAATGGTTTCCCCCCACCACCAAAGACACACACACGCACACACAAGAAAGATCCAAAACCAAAACCTCACCCCTGTGAAGCAGGGTGCTGGTGCTTGGATTCAGCTGAATTACATTAATACTCCCTTAAGAGAAGCATCTCACTTCTGACACCCTCTTCTGCCCCAGGGCATTGAACTGTAGCACATCCATGTGCTACATCCACATTGATCCTGCCAAAGCACAGGCTGCAGTTGGAATTGTTTCTATCATCAAGCAAACACAAATCTGGGATAAGGGTACTGAAGCAGGAATGCCTGCATCCCAAGAATAGCTGGCCACAGGTCTGAGGGGCAAGGCACAAAGGACAAATACAGCAAAAGGATTACTATCAGACAGTTAAACAAGTTAACTCACACAAATCTTGGGAGGCCTGAATAGCTGCAGGTTTGATGCTTAACATACTTGATGTCTGTTGGTACCAAAAAAGATCTCTGAGCAAATTTTCAAGAGGTTTTTCAGATTGCTTGAAGAAGAATGCTGTCCCTGGTGGTCACCTCTAGCTAAAGTCAGCTCAGAGAGAAGATATTTTGCTTACTACAGCATAATTTCTCTGGTAAGGTTAATCATGTTCTTTCCAATTATTATGGAAAACCTATCAGGCATGTTTGACTGTTATAAACAACACCAGTCTATTACCCTCGACAGCAACAATTTTCCAAGATGTCAGTAAATCATTGTAGCCCAGCTGTGTGCCAGCTCTTTTTGGCACTTGCTTGTTGAAGTGAATTTCTCATGCAAGAGGTGTTTGTGTGAGGAGACAAGTGAGTGTTCTCAGCCTGAGCTAGCAACAAGAGGAAAGGCAGCACTGCCATTAGAGCAGATACACAGAGGGACAAAGAACTGGTGTAATCCTTAAAGGTAGAGATGAAAAGTTTGAACTGATTGAACTGAGAAATTAGATTACAGAGAAAGAAACTCAAAGAGAAAGGACATGTGACTAACAAAAAAGGCAAGGAACTTCAGACAATTCACATCTTCATCAATGATCTGGATGATGGAGCAGGGTGTACCCTCAGCAAGTATGCTGATAGCAGAGACCAATGACACTTCCCACACCTGGGAGGAGTGGCTGATACACCAGAGGGTCACATCCAGAGGAACTTTGACAGCCTGACAGGAACCTCATTAAGTTTAGGAAGAAGTGCAAACTCCTACACCAACATAACACTGGGAGTCACCCAGCTGGAAAGCAGCTTGGCAGAAAAGGACCCAGGAATCGTAGTGGACACTAAGTTGAACATGAGCCAGCAATATGGAATTACAGCAAAAAAGGCAGATGGTATCCCAGGCTGCATTAGAAAATCTGTACAGACACATTAGAAATTGACTGACTTTATCTGCACACAGGTTAGGAATTAAAAAAAAAAAAGATAGTTCAACAACTAAAGAAAGAATTTTAATACTAGGGACACAGTAATGCTGGGGACAGATAGGCTTTCTTTTGGCAGATGAAGCAATCAGAATTGGACAAACTGGGAGTATTTGAGAGTATGCATATGAATATGACAAAGGAAATCTTGAGAAAGATTACATATATCAGTAAGGGAAAATTTTGGGAGAAACATTTTATGGTTCTTTTTCCCTGTACAATTTCATTTGAAATGAATGAGATAGTTGTGAACACTGCAGACATTATGTGAAACAAATTTCAGCCCTGTTAATATTTGTACCTTTTTCCCCTCAGTCAGGGTACATTAGGTACCCTCTAAAAACAGCCTGGGTGTAGTTGGATTGGAAGCTCACTTTTACTGGGACAGGAGAACTTCCTAAGAAGGACCAGTCCCACCCTTCCATGTTACTGTAAAATATGTCACACATTTGCCTGTCCTAGCCAACACAGGTTTCTCTCTTAACAATTAGACCAGATCTGAGATAACAGTGAATCACAACCATAACCCATGTGTCTGCCATCTTCCCATTAACCTGAGGAGAGGGAGAAATCTTCAGAATGGAAAAGAGCTGAGACACAATTAAAGAAACCCCTAATTTAATTCATTTGTTATACATGGAGCAGAATCACTTGCTATGCTATATACCTAGATCATCCGTGAGACTGGGCACTGTAAAAAAAGACAAGATAAAATGACTGGGTATCTGTTGCCTGCCATCATCAATGGATGTATGGAGAAAGACTTCCTCAGAACTGGCAGCTCAAGAAAGGAGGGCCTGTGGGGGGGTTTTGTTGTTTCTCTGACACTGTTTATCCTTCTGCTCTTCCCAAACAATATTAACCATAGTCTTAGACAAGACCTTCTTCAAGGTGATTCCGTGTAACTCCTCTATCCCTGTTGGGTTATTTTAGCACCATATAGCTGCTGACTATGTGATTCCAGGAAATTTTTCAGTGTTTGTTTAGACTTTCAATTTCTATAGAACCTTAATTGAAAAAATTAGCTAGAAAGAGAAGTGTATTTCCTTGTTTCCCAAACCCAGTACTGCTATCATAATCAAAAAACACATCATAGAACTATTAAGAATACTTGTGATCTAAGTCAACAAAAAAAAAAAGGGGTCCCATCCACATACAAAATTTAAGTTATTTGAAGATGGCAAATTATTTTCTTCTGAAGACAAGCTTTTTTCTAAGCTTATTTTGAAGCCACAAGCACAGTCCTGCTCTGCTCACCTCCAATCCCTTTCACAGTGGGAATAGGTTGAGCTGTATTGATCTTAATTTCATACATGCACATAACAGGGTAGCTGAAATCAGGAGTTATTTTTGAAATTCTTTTCCATGTTAATAAAGGAGAGGACCTAGAAAAACTCTTGTCAGTCTCAATGACTCCAAGCTACTGATAATTCTGTGTTTCTGTATTGAAATTTTTCACTCTGCTAGCCCAGGAAGAATGGCTGACATACCCGAAGATGTTTGATGCAAATGGAATGCTTAACTCACTTATTCTGTCCAACACATGCAAAGGCTTAATTTCCCTCACTTCATGACCTAATTGAGTGCACCACCTAATTTTTATTCCTTCCTATATGACCTGAATTTACCATTAAAGTACTTTTAATATCTGACTGCAATAGCTCAGAATTGATCCAACTGAGTATCTGATTTCAGAGCTTGCTTTCCTTGCTTGAAATGGATTTGAATCTTGATTCCTTCCATTTTTCCCATGAGAAAGCTCATGAAGTGTGTAGCCTGACAGGAGCTGTTGTTGGTGAGAAGTTTTTGAAAAACAAGCAGAGGCTGTTAGAATGATAATCAGTCTTTGGGGTTTTTTTGTTACTTTACTGTTTTCAGGGACCTCATAAGAGGAGTGGCTGCATTCCTGTTTGCCTAATCTGGGAAGGTGGTAAGAAACTAGCAAAGTGAAAAGACAATTCTGCTGAGTAAAGGTCTCTCTCAGTAAAAAAATGCTGGTTACCTGGTAGGATAGACATGCTTAAACTCATTAGTGACCGAGGCAGGAGCTATATTGTGAGCAATTTCTGGCTTTATAAGGTTTGGGTGAAGTTTTAGCACAAATGAAATTAGAAAAACGCTAAGCTTCTGTATCTTCTATGCTTTATTTATCATCTGCTTATTTTTTTCCAGGATTCCTTTCCAACAATTCCTTAAGCTGGGAGTGATGACCTGGGCATGAGGATTCTTGGCAACCAGAAAAGAAAACTCAGTCTTTAAGCCATGGTAACTCACAGCAGTATGTTGTGATAATAGCTGGGTATTTCCCCCATTAATTGAACTGAACAAAAGACTATCTTTCTATTGCTGTCTTTCAAGCAGTCTGGGGAGAGATGTAAAAGTATGGGCACAGAGATATGCAAGCATCATCTGACATATGCAAGCATTATCTTAAGCATAGTTAACACTCAGGCTAAGTGTGTGGTGGTCAGGTTTTTTTTGGGGTTGGGGTTGGTTTGCTCCCACTTCCCCTCTCCTCCTCCCCCTTTTTTTTTTTTTTTTAACTGCTGACTTGGCTGCTTTCTAGCTCGGGTTTAGTCTGCTAGCATTCCTATGCTAAGGAAGCAGGAGCTCTTTGGGAATTAAGTGCATGTACAGCTGCCTGCCCTACAAGTTCAAGCCACATTTATGGTCCATTCTTCTCAATTCTGATCTTTCACACTGCACTCCACTGAGAGGAACAGGGTAACAAGCTCTGAAGATTATCACTATAGCTGCATCTCAGGAAGGCATGAGGAGAATGTGTGTTCATCTAGTACATCTATTAATGTATGCCATCTTGTGATAGCTGTCCCACACATCTGGCCTCACTTCTAGATCTGTTTGTAGGTACCAATTGCATTCTCTAGATTTGGCAGGAGGCACAGCTTGAAAAACAGAAGAGGTAGAGAAGTGGCTCAGTTCTGCAATCAAAGACAGGGCTGCTGGAGCAATTGGTAGGGTGTTTCTTTACACGGGGCTCTACTTTTCATTTGTAAATTGAGCAATGCTGTTTTCTACAAATTATTTTTGTTCCAGCTCAAGGAACAAGGAGTCAAAGAAGCAACACCAGCTCCAATTCAGCTCTGTTTCATTCCCCTCCTGTCAGAAAAGAGTGATCAGGTATGCTTCTACTCAGAACATTCTGCAAAAAACTATACTTTGTATAGAGGTAGCTGAGCTTCCAGCTGAAACATCACAATGGCAGGAAGAACTGATCTTCCCCTATACCTCTCTTGTCTTTTCCCATACTCATTTTTTCTTCACTGGAAAAAAAAAAAATTAGAGGTGAAGGAACATAATTATGTCCGTGCAGAATGAAGATGAGACAAAGAATTAGCCTCCTAAAGTCAATCAATTTTAGCATGCAACCAGATGCTGTCCCAGAATGCTGGTCTAAAGAAAAACTTAAGATGTTAGAATAGCCCTTGTAAAAATGCTGCCAAAATTTTGATTTAATAATAAGCTATGAGTGCAGACAAAATAAGGAGGGCATGGAGCATTCCACCACCACTGTATCTGATCCTGGTACCAAGCTACAAAGGGGATGAAGTCACAGATTTGTGCATATATCAGGGGATAAAAACCATTTCCTGTGGGTAAAATTTGTGTCTCTCTGGAAATACTACATCTAATGCACATGCTGTTCAGAGGCACTGCAGATTCTCTTCTGGAAGCTCACAGATAAAAACAGTTTCCTCAGAGAAACCAAGATAAATCTTTGGTTCTCATGCACATCTCAGATTCTGCCCAAAATGAATGTGGGAATAAGGACAATTAGAAGAAAAAAGCTTCAATTAGCATACAAATATCTTGGTAATCAGGCAATAATAGCAAAGGAAATGCAGGAAAAATACATGACAGTTTAATGGGGAATTCTTAAAATATTATATTTTGTAAGGTTTATTGAAGTGTGTATGTGACATTTTAATGAGGTTGTCCCAACATACATTATTTTTAAAGTTTGTTGAGTATAGTAGGAATTCTTTATATTAATGACTTGTGACCAAGGTTTTGCATTTTGTTCATGGAACAAGTAACAGTTTCTGCATATGCTCACTAAAATGCACACTAATGTTTAATTTTATTTCTTTTTTTTTTACAATTTCTTCTATTTAAATCTATGCAATGTTGTTTTCAATTGCAAATAAAAAGGAAAGAGATAATGACACAAAGAGGAAGAGCTGTCCTTTGAAATGTGAGCTTAACCATAGGGGCTCAAATGTCTAAACTTCTTTCTGCTAAGAGTAACTCAGTACATGGGATTATGAATCAAGCACCTTATGAAATTACTCTGCAGACACCAATTACTTACACAGTACATAATGCATTTTTCTGCTAGGTAAAATTAAGTCTCAGCAATGAAACCACCATGCCTAACAATTTGTACAGGAAAAATGGAAAGAAGATACATAAATTAGTGGAACAAACAAAAGCCTTATGCTCTGATTTCAGCCAAAACTTAAATCTTAGCAGAAGTAAGTTTAGTGGTCTCAGAACTGAAATCACCATACCCAACAATTTGTGCAAGTGAAAAAGAAAAGAGCATACATAAATTGGTGGAACAAAAGAAAGCCCTTTCTGCTACACTCTAATTTCACCCAGCTCTTAAACCCTCGTGGAAATGAGTTTGGTGATTTCAGCTGAATTTCACAGTTAGCATCAGAAAACTAGTTTCAATTATTAGCTACAAATTCATTTGATTAAAAGCCCCTAATCTGGAGATGCCCAGGACTATGCTAGCTTGTAAATTAAGTTAACATTTTCCTTCACCTCAAGACAGGAGGATTGCTCAGAGCTAGGATTCAATGCACCACGTGTTTTACAAAGATAAACAAGTGCCTTATGTTACTTTAATGCTTTAACCTTCATGAGCCACAAAGTATTCCTCTCCAAATATTTAAATATTGTTCTCTGATTGCTATTAGGCATCCACCATACTTCAGGGGAGTCTGGAAAGCAGGAACAGCTCTTTTTATCAGAGGTCTCTGTCAATGTACCAGACAGAAGCTGGTCCTAAAGTACCCCTCTCTCCCCCCGCCATAGGAGCACATGCAGAAGGGGGAGGATGTGAGGGAAGTTAAGCACTGCCACCTTTATATAAATCTAGTGACTCGCCTCCCCCAGCCTCATATTCAATTGAGCTGAGGATATGATTAAATACAATTGATAAGACAAACAAATTTAAGCTTCACAGAAGTATAGAATACAGGAATCTTCCATCAGCACCTTCTACCCCACATTTGTTTTTTTTTTTTAAGATACAGTAGAAAATTTTATTGTTACAGAAAACTTGCAGTATTTGAAATTATGTACGTATAATTTATAGCAAAATGTTAGTAAAGCCAGTTTTTATTCTTTCAGTTATGCCCAAGAAAAAGCTGACATATGGAAGAGAGCTGTAAACAGAGGAAAAGATGCATCTTTGGTCATTGTGTCCTAGAATAACTTAAGAAGTGTCAATCAGGATTGGTGCTGGATGCTCTGCAATGCAGTGGGGGAATTAGATCTGTTACCCTTCTTCCTCCTCTAATAAAAAATATAGGAGTGAAACAAGCCATGAGAAATTAACACATAATAAAAGCATTTGGAAAAATCCCATTTGCACTGGCAGCCCCTTGGTTATTAATGCTTCAAGTGCCCATGAATACTTTTGGCCCTTGCCCTTGTCTGGTGCAACTGACTGATGGAATACCCACAACATGGAAAACAACTACAGAAAATGCAATATTTTCAGTCTACTTCCCTGGCAACTTGCAAATCTTTGTGAAATCATACATCCAAAGGATTGTATCACTTGTAGAACAATGCCAAAGATTTTGCAGAGCATTAACCAGCATAAACTTGGCCTATCAATAAAGTTCAACTGCAGCTGCTTTTAAAGTGGAGGCAGTCACAATAGCTTTCTATTAATTTCAATACTCTGTATTACACTAGTATTCTGACTTTTTTCTCTGTGTGTGTGTTATTCATCTGGACAAGATCTCTTTTCACCGGGAATAACAGAAAGTATGGGATTTATTGCTATAATGAAGTTCTTTCAAATCTCTGTTTTCTCTCTCTAAAGGACAGGAGGATAGGCGTTCATCTCATCAGGCAGCTTATTAGGATTAGCACTGAGTAAGACACCACAGAATGTCAAGCCTATCAGTTACTAAACATGCATCATACAAACTTTGTCTTTGCGAGAACCTCTGCTCTGCATTTGTCATCCACCTGAATAATTAACAAGTACATGCTGCCTGCCAGCAGCTTAGGGAATTAATTTTCCCAGATTAAATGCAGATCACGTCTGCAAAAAACTCAGACCACACACATGCTGCACTACTACCTTTCAAACATGAGAAGCAAGGAAACAAGTTTTAGTATGGCCTCTGCTGAGTCTGACCTAAAACTTAGTTATTATAGGTACTACTTCATAATCATTATGAAGTGGTCAGAGAGGTTTTAACACCCAACTCATGCAACAAGCCAACAAGGAACTCTCTTTAGCTGGCCTGAGAAGCTATTTAAATAAATCTCCACTCTAGAGTTGCTTCACTGCTTAATGCTATTCTATTCCCAAAATACTGAGACAGTCATAGGGAAATTCTAATGTCTGTAAACACTGAGGGTTTTTTGAACTTGGAGTATTTACTCTAGGCTCTTTAAAAATAGATTTAGAGATGACAACTGCAACATGCAATAGCATGTATACTGATGCCAGGGACATACCTTATATTTTCTGTGATCTAAGTCGACACTTGCCCCAAAATCAGAAGCCTTATAAAGGTTGATTTCTATTTGAAATTAGAACTGTGACTGATTATTGAAAAATACA
Source organism: Agelaius phoeniceus (assembly GCF_051311805.1). NCBI lineage: Eukaryota > Metazoa > Chordata > Aves > Passeriformes > Icteridae > Agelaius > Agelaius phoeniceus. Next base: position 37,966,396 of record NC_135270.1, on the reverse strand, counting down.
ATTGAAAACATCCTTTTGGGCTATTCTTAATGAAAATTGTTATTTTATATGATATAGGAATATTTATGATGATCTTAGGGAACTATGTTCTCTAAGTATTTAAGTGGACAAAGGATTGAGACCTACAGTTTCCAAGACACCCTTTCTGAATGGCCATTCCTCAGTGTAGTGAGGCACTCAGTGTATTGTAAGCAGCAATATGATGTACTTGGTACCATTTACCATGAGCCTCTACCACTTCAGTACATCATAACAATCCCAAAGTTAAAGATGTACAAAACCCACAATCATTGCTCCCAAAAAAAAGGACGGGAAATAAATCAAGTACACAGATGAACTTAACACACTACATTTCTTAGGATGCGAGTGTAATGGGTCAATCTAAACAAAGGAGGAAAAACCCCATCAATAGCAAAGGTTTGCCTTACCTACCTCTACCTTGCTCAGGGAATCAAAGCCTCAGAGCCTGTCAGACTCTGCAAGCCTTTTATGTACAGAACTCACAGCAAAGGTAACATGAGTCATGGCTATACAAAATGTGCAGAACTAGGACCTCCATCTTAAAGAAAAGCTTCACTTCTGTAAGGCAAACAGCACATTCCTGCTTTGCCTCTTTTGTCCTGAGATGCAGCATTTCTCCAGAACACTGACAGTTCAACACCTCCTGGGTGCATTAGTCTGGACTTCAATTTGCCTTTCCTATTAGCTAAGCTTCTGAAGAATCATTACCCCTGCACCATCTACCCCAGCGCAGACACTTGTGCAGCTTCCTTTTGGCTAAGCACATTGCAATATTTCCACTACCTTCTTAAAAACAGGAACTGGAGGGGAATTAACTGCACAATTATATTTGTAATACATACAGCAGTAATAGACAACTACAGAACGTGTTATTCCAATAAATACCAAAGGCAGTGATTAAAAATGGCTCTTCTTTTTGCATTTAGTCTGACCTTGTACTGCGTGCTGCTCATGGGAATTACTGCACAAGTCCAATCTGAAAGTTATGAATTCAGGAAACTATGTGCCCATATATCTATATATTCCTTCAAGGAAAAATGAACAAATAAAATAGTTTAAATGACTGAAAATTTAAAAAAAAAAAACAGAACAACACCTGAATGTTACCATGTAGGTTTTCTCCAATCTTAAGATGTTTTATGATTTGATGTATTACAAAAATTAATATCTACTTGTTATATAAAATACTGCTACATTTTGAATCTACATCTCCAGAAATCTTTCTAGTCTCTTAAACTTACTATCAACAAATAAAGTGATTGCTACTTCTGTGACCTACATTAAATACCACCAACTTAATCTGAATGAATTACCAGTTAATCATCAGAGTAAACAAAAACCTATCAAAAAATTGTATTGAAGTGCAGTAAATATTACATTGCTAAACATTACTGCAATCATCTACACAAAAATCATCTTTTTGTTCTTTATTCATTAATAATCACACTCTCAGACATAAATATTTTGCATAAAATTACCATAATACATCTATATTCCTTTTCACTTCTGACAAAAGTATTTTTTGGTCTCTAATATTACAGCATAGACTTTATCCAGGGGAATGACTGAATGCAAAGACACAGTGCTGGGGTTTTTTCTAATTCATGTTCTCCATGTTTAATATTTTGCTACCGTTATTGAAATTTAAATTGAAAAGGCTTGCTATTGTCCACAGCAGAGACCTAGTTCTAACCACAGTATGCCTATCACTAGCAAACTAAAATTGAGGCCCTGCCCTTGGCCCTGGGGCTTAATCTCTGGGTAATGCTGGAAATGTTGTTCCATGCATGGATTAGCAAATTAAAAGAAGTTACAAACCTCTGCTGTGACTTGTCTAACTCCTGCACTCCCCTAGATCATCATCCACAGTTCCAGAACTAGGTTTAGCTGTTTTGAAAAGACATGGTAGGAAAAAGAAAATTGACAAAGATTTCTACAAACTACAGGTGGGAACTATCCATGCCAAAACCCAAGGCCACGGAGGTAAATATGCACAAGCATTTAATTCAGAATTAATATATTATTTTGAAAACTATCAGAGTTCCTTTTGTCAAATGTAACTGGTTTTATTTCATAAAAAAACCTGAAAAAAAACCCTATGACTATCTACCAAGCTAGATATATGCCATTATTTAGAAATGTCACTAATAAAGATTGCTGCAAAACAAATTAATACAATTTTTTTGCTGCAAGTGTTGAAAAGTTGATATTCACTTTAAGCTTTCTGTAATTTTGTTTACATCACAATGTTCTAGCAGAACATTCAAATTGGCTAGCATCTTATATTGCACAAGACACAAACTTTGTGGATGCTTTTATTAAAACTGTGATACTTGTTGATCTCAAAATAAGTGCAGGTATAATAACTATTATTATTAGCCTATTATATGCAATTTTTCTCTTAAAACAATAACATACTCCATTTAGAACTTTTTATTTTGCTAACTATTCTCAAGGGAATAAACATCCTCCAGCAACTTTCTAAACAATATTCCCTTCAAAGAAGCATGCATTACTATCTTAACAAATATAGAAAAGTAAATAAGTGAATATTTGTACATTCTCAATGAATATTTGAGGAAGTCAGGGTATTCAGGCAGCTTAATATTATGCATCTGATTAATTTATTAGGGAGGATACAACATTATATCGGCTCTTGCAATACTGACTATAAACCTTTATGTTTGTATATAAGCAAAATTTAACATTTCAAGTAGAAAGGTGCCCAGCATCTTAATATTAGTTAATTCACAGTCCAAATTTTCTGTGAAGGAGCTGCTGCATTTTAAGGAGAAATAAATACTTGCTTGAAATTTATGTGAATCCTGACACACATGTCTGTCTCTGTTCTAAAGCAACTTCACCCAAGCACCAATTGCACTGGTACTCAGATCAAGTCTGAGGAACTCAAATGTAGCTGAAACACCACGATCTTGCCATAATCCTGAACATCAAACACTGCAGGAAGCAAATTGGATTTCAGTATAACTGGTGAAATACCCCAGCCACTCTGTTCCCATGACTTTTCTGGGATGAAACACCATCTCTGACTGCTGCTGTTATGTCCAGCAAACGTGAGTGTGACTGAAGGTATCTAGAGCCTGATGGAAACTTGCTCTTTCTCACAAGTGACATGGTCCCATGGCCCATGTATAAAAGATAATGGTTTTTTGTTTGGCAGGGAAAGTAGTGATGGGGATCAGTAATGCCACGGGCTGACTGCTCAGATGACTCTAAGGACAGAAGGAAGAGTCCTCCATTTCTGAGCAAAAAAAAAAAAAAAAAACAAAACAGAGAGCACCTGACAAGGCTGCCACATGAGCTTCACTAGCTAATCAAGACTATGCTCAAGGCAGAAAGCCACCACGCACAGGAGCTGTAAGAAGGGTTGGAAAAGATGCTTGGCTATTTCTCCCAACAATTAAATTTTGAGCACTGATTTCATGTAGTGATTACAATTACGAGTCTTTTACTGCCTCTGACAATAATCTAGCATATATTACTTTCCTCTTCCGGTACAAGGATCAGCAAAACAACTGGAGACTGGTGGCAAAATTACAAGCAGAAAAAATTAAACCAGCATTATAACACAAAGTCTGGAGAGGCTAACTAAAGTAAAATGTTTTTTGGTGGTTTTTTTTGCCCAGACCTTCCAGTTATAAATAAAGAACATCTAGCATTTCTCTGAATGCACCTTGTAAGCAATGATAGTGAGAGCAAAATATAGACAGTTTTGGAAGTGTATTTACAAGCCAACTTGACCTAATGAGTGCCAATGGTTTCTACATTCCGTTACTCAATTATGCTTCTTGTCCGACCTACACAAACTGCTTGAGGTACAGAAGGCAATTCAGCACCCAAACTCACTCTGGCCACTGTTTTGTTCTGCAGAGTTCCAGCATGAGTCCCAGCCTGCAAGCACTAAGATGCTGATTCTGCAATACTGTTGTCTTTCTCCTAAGAAGTTGACTAGGACTACCAACTCATTTCCCACAGGCCATCCAGGAGCCATCAGATGATAATGGGTTTTAGTTTCCTCCCACCTGGGCTGCATTCCAACTAGTGACCTAAGGTGAAGGTCTCCACATCCCATTACCAAACCTTAAAGCCATTTCATATCCCCATGTAGTAAGCTTTTCCCACAACATACAGTCAAGAGACAGTAAAGAGCTGCCTATATCCGAAACCTGTTCTCAAGTACATGATCAGTCAAAGCCTTTTGATGCAAGTGCACTATTTCAGGTATTAAATTGGCAGAATATTTTTCAATCAATACTAAAAGCCTCTATGAAAGGACGAAATAGATAAGAATTAAAACACAATATTATGCCATAAAATCTGAAATTAACTTTATATACCCCTAAATTTAAATATTGTTATTAACAGATATTAAGGGTCTGCATGGTCCTATTAAAAGAAAACCCATCAGCAGGAATTTGAAATGGTTGAAAGGGATTCCAACAACATCAGCATTATTATCAAGACATTAAAGTATATCTATTTTTAATAAATTAAAGACTGAGCTACACATAAATTACATGTTTAGCACTTAATGCTGTATTCACATACAGTGTATTTTCTGTTCGCTAATGCTAGACATTTTAATACACAGTTTAAAATATTAGGAAGTGTAAATTATCTTGTGTTAAATATGCCAAGTACTTCAGAAGTGTTAATTAATGTATTATTAAAGCAGTTTTTAGGAGGAGTGAGAAGATATTTTAAGAACTACGAGCTTTGACTAGAGTAAATGCACATATATTTGCAACCAGTTTAACAATTTAATAAAAAAGATCTTGTACTAAATAATACAAAAGGGCTTTTTGGGGTGGGGTTTTATGTTTTCTGGTTTTATTTGGTTTTCCTTAAATAAACATACCAAATACTTTGCTAGGTTAAAAAGACTTTCACTGTAACACTCAGCCTTGAATTAATCAGATAAAGATGAAAGTGAAGAATCTTGCCACCAGTGTTTCTTACTTAACTCACTCAGTTATGCCTTTCAGCTTGGTATATTTTATATGAAGGATATCTTGTTAAAACAACTGTTGAAGGCAAGTCATGTCATATCAGCCACACACCATACCCTATGGGAGCTCAAATATTCCAAAATCTATGTTAATATAATCCTGCCACACAATTCTGCTACAGAAATACAGCAGGTTTTCAGTGACATGCAAGACTTCATAAGTACCACGTTATCTGTATGTCTTCCAGAAATGAGGTAAAGCCATCACAAGGATTATATTGAATCAATTTAGGAAGGTAAAAATTGTTAACAAGCACTATAATATAGCTTAGTAAGTGATTCTAATCTCTATTTATCAACTAACAAGGAAGCTGCAGTTCTCAATGCAGTTTCCAGTACTGTAGGGCTGCAGTAGGACAGCAATATTCTCTGGCTCAGGAGACAAATGCAACTTCTCAATGAGTGTTTGCAGCTTTCTAATACAAGATTTACTGTGCATCACACCATGTGCTTCTAAATCTTTTGAGTATGTTTTGCCCTGGTCACAAAGACTAAATACAATTGCTAGGACATCTAGAATCCTTTTTGGAATACTTCCTTCAGAGACAGACTAATACCTGTTGTAGGATTTTGAACATCAGAAAAAGCCTTCCCTGAAAAGCAAACAAAACAGGGGACTACAGGTGACACAACAGAGCTATTGAGAACAAATTTGTTCACTGCCCCCATGAATGAACTGAGAGCTCCTGTATTACAGAGACCAGAAAAGTGAAGACAAACTATCATGAGGATGCTTAAGAATTTTAGTAAGCTAGTCAATTAGGAGTCCTTGCCAAGAAAGTCTAATTTTATTATTTGGGCTATACCCCAAAATTTTTTTTTTCTTTTAAATTCAGAAAAAACCTACACCGGAAAAAAAAAAAAAAAAAAAAACAAACCAAAAAACAAAACAAAACTTGACAAAGTTAATTCTCCTGTTTAACCAGGCCACTCTGCAGGCTGATATTCAACTCTTAGACTGTATTTTTCAAAATTTTTCTCTTTACTGACAGAAGCTGCTATAAAAAATTCGTCTCATCATCCAGCTGATGATTGACAGTGGGGCCAGAGAGACTGCAGGAAGCTTAAGCAAGGAAAAAGAGCCCTAGCTGTGCCAGAGTGATGAAGTAGAACAGTGTTTTCACACAATAATACAATCACAGAATATGCTGAGTTGGAAGGGACCATCAACGATCATGAGTCTTGCACAGGACCATCTCAAGCATCACACTATGTGCCCAAGACTGCTGTCCAAACACTTCTTGAATTCTGTCACTCCTGGTGCTGTGATCACCTTCCTGGGAAGCGTGTTCCAGTGCCCAGCCCTGGGTTGCAATAAATCCGTGGTTCTCTGGGCTAATATAAATCCAGATCCAGCTTGCTCAGGACTAAAGGAGGATAAAAGACGAGAAGCGCTCTTTGCCGCTTTGTGGAGACGAGTATCCAGTTTATTAGCTCGAGACAGGACACTGCTGGCAGCAGCGACCACCCAGGCAGCAAAGAGGCAGAACCACACCTGCCATAGGGTTTTATGCCCCAGGTGATGGGGGCGGGCCAAGAGGACAGCGGCCAATGGGATAACACTGGGGAGGGGCAAGGGGAGGGACCACCCGTGGGACAGACCACCAGGGCATACAGAAACCAGGGGGTTATGTGAGGGAGAAACCATGTGAGGGGGAATATACCATCCACGTGACCCAATAACATTTTTTTCAACAGCCAGTGCAAACAACTAAATAACTATTTAGTGCAATACAACACTGGGTGAAAAACCTTTTCCTAATATCCACCTTAAACCTTCCCTGACACAGCTTCAGGCCATTCCCTTGGGTCTTGTCACTGTCACCCCAGAGAAGAGATCAGTGCCTGCCCCTCCTCTTCCCCTCATGAGGTGAATAAGGTTTCCCCTCAGTCTCCTCTATGCTGAAGAGACCAAGTGACCTCACTCATTCCTCATACAGCTTCCCCTCACAGGCCTTCACTATCTTCATTTCCTTCCTTTGGACACTCTCCAATAGCTTTATATCTTTCTTATTTTGTGGCACCCAAAATTGCCCCAAGCACTGGAGGTGAGGCTGCCCCAGCTCAGAGCAGAGCAGGACAATCCCCTCCCTTGCCTGGCTGGTGATGCTGTGCCTGATGCCCCCCAGGGCAGGGCTGGCCCTCCTGGCTGCCAGGGCACTGCTGGCTCAGATTCAGCTTCCTGTCAACCAGGAGGACCCCCTGGTCCTTTTCTACATTGCTACTTTCCAACATCCCATTTCCCAGTGTGTTCATACATCCAGGGCAGCCCCATCCCAGGTTGCTCATTCCCTCCAGTTTTGGCACACCATCCCATCATTCATCACTGGAGAGCCTGGTCTTTTCCTTTCTCTTCCAAGCTAGTTTAAAATGAGCCACAATAGTTCCTGTGCTAGAACTCCTTTTCTCCTCTGGGATAGGTGCATCCCATCAGATGTCAGTAGACCAGGTATTGAGTAGATTCTTCCATTGTCAACAAAACCAAAATTTTTCTGCTGACAACAACCTAACAGATCGATTCCTTATCAATATTATTCAGTGTTACTGGAAGAACCAATGAAATCACTACCTGTGCTCCTGTTCCCTCTACCAATTGTCCCAGGGCCTGAAAGTCTCTTTTGATCACCTTCTCTCGGTAATTTTGTCACTGCCAGGTGGAACTATAAATAACAGACAGTATTCAGGGGGCCTTACTAGACTGGAGAGTTTTCCAGTATCTCTTATCAGCACCACTGGGAGACAGCAGAATTCCCTGTGAGGTGGGTATGGTCTGCATATTGGACCCCCCTTAGAAAGGAGTTTCCTATTACAACTGCCCTTCTTTTGCTGCTAACAGAGGAGGTCTTGTTGCGAGGTACAGAGGTAGTGCTGTTTTAGAAGGTCCCACCATCCCAAAAAAGACCTTTTCCCACCTCATTAATTGTCTGGCCTTCTGGTTCCAGAGCCTCACACCTGCTGTAAAAGCTACCAGTCCTCCTTGTCAAATTTTGAGAGGGAGGAGCCTTCTTCCTGGTACATGCAGCAACCTGCTTCCAGCCGTCACCTTTAACAGTCCAGTCGCTTGGCTGAAGGTCCTTTGATTACTCTGCAGGGTTCTGAGCCCATCTGCTTCTCCTCTACAATGCAGGTTCAACACTCCTGAGACTGTAGCAGCTCTGAAAATAATTGGTCTCTCTGATTTGGTCACTCAAATACTATGATAATACTCAAATACCTGTTCACTCAAATACTATGATAATACTCAAATACCTGTTCACTTCTTCCTGTAGCTCCTTCACCTGGTGACAAAGCTGCTCCCTTACAGCACAGCTCTTGCAGCAGAGCTGTTTGTCAGCCTCAGCCTCCTGAGGAGGCATCAGACACTCCCAGCAACCTCTGACCTGGAGAACTACATCTACCATCAGCAGGTCTGGTTGGCTGGAGACATAATATGGGCAGATAAAAGCACAGTCAGGACATGATTCTGAGACAAAAGAACACTAATGATATAATAATAAGCAGAATACTAAAATGAATGTCTTGAAAGACAACATAAATTAAAAAAACCAAAAATATTCCATCATCTTGTTCTAAAATGTTTGAATGAAAAAGAAGCAAAGCTACCGTCGAGATCTGACAAAACTATACAGTTTCCAGTACACCATAGTATATCTAGGACACAAATTTTGAAGTCATAAAAAATGCTGATTTCCCTGCCTTTGTGTCTAAAATTCCAAATTTTAAATCAATCAAATATTCTGGTTTTAGATCATGAACTGATTTTAGCCACTAACCAGACAAGGAGGCTTTATCAAAATCACGGTATATTGAATCAAAAACAGCCACAACCATTCAGCAGTAAACATAGGTAAGCTGAGTTTTTTAAACTGACTAATAACAACTAGTGATAATCTTGGATCAGATTTTAATATTTTTACCATTAAAACACCTACATTTTTTCTGTCCAGGGAAGAAAAAAACTGCACTACATGAGGAAGCCTTTCCTCACCCAAAAGAACTCCAGAAAACCCCACAGCAAAAATCTCAAGAACTCAGATAAGCCACAAAACAGAGCATTTCACTTATTGTTATGGAAAGGGCACTGAAGTGTTTGAACCAAGTGCTCCTCTGCTGTGTCCTGATTGACTCTGCAACTGAGAATGCAATTAGCTACTAGCATTGAGCAGTAAATTCTCTGCATAAGTGATTTCTAGATGGATATGGAACTCAGAGGCCTTGTTTTGTTTTCCAGAAATGTTACAACTGCAGTCAGCACATCTTTGATGTATCTGACCAATCTGTAAAATCTTAACTGTAAGCTGCCACACAAAATATCATTTATCTGATCCCTAACACCTGGTAGCCATGGAAGATTACTTTCCCCTCATCTAGGTATTGTGTTTGGGTTTCACATCCACAAGCTTTTAAGCCTCCTCCAGTCTGAGAAAACTGTACTATTTTCTTTTGTGATTTTGCTGGCACAATGACTAGGCATGGACCTTCCTGGTTCCCCCTCCACAACAGAATATTCTATTCCTGTAAGACAATGCCAGCCTTGTTCTCCAGCTGTCAGGAACAGAAGCAAAGAGCATGAACCCCTGCAGTTTTGACCTCTTCCTTTCCAGTACACACAGAAGTTGAAGCAAAAGATATACAGATTTTTCCCTGTGTTCCAAAGTACCCTTTGCTTTCCTAGCACACAAGGCTGTGGACAATACAGTTCTTAAGTTTCCCCATCACCCATGAGAACTGCTTGCATGTCAAGCAGTACCCTTTGAGGGCCACAGGACTGTCCACACCTGCCTCTGTCCCCTCACCAACAGTCAGCCTCTGCCTGTGCTATTCTTTTCAGCCACATTTCTTCTACTTCAGCTGACTTGCAGCTAACCAGGGACCCTGCCCCTGTACCTTGCACAAGTTTCATTTGTCACAGAGAGAATATTACCCATTCAACCCTCTCAAGTGCAAGCCAGTGTCCCTGGCTCTACAGTTTTAAAGAATTGGAATTAACAGATGCCCTTTTTCCTACTCTTCTAGCGCTCTTCATATAGGCAAGTTATGAATCAAATAGGAATGATTTAACCTTTCTGTCACACATGTTCATGTGTCCCTGAATAAATATACATGTGCACACCAGTGTGACAACCAAACTCACACGTCTGGAGACAGAATTAGCTACACAGTGCAAGCTACGACTTAAATGGGGATCCACCCACATATCCAGACAGCACTCATCCTGAATACCTAGTTATTTACACTGAATTTCTAAATTGCAAACTGAACTGTCTTCCATCACAAATATTCTTTGATGAGCATGCTACATATATTTTACACAGCCTTATTTTAACTGTATTATGACAAAGAGCTAGGAAAAGAGAGAGTTAGAAGAATAAGGTAAAATGCTACTGTTCCAACTAAATAGGATTTTATGCACTCAGGAATTAGTGACTATGCAAGACACAAGGCAAATAAGAGGCCAGTCTTATGGCAACTGAAACATTAGCTGCTATTACCTTTAACTATCTACTAAACTATTAATCTCAAAGAAGATAGATCTTATTGAATTTGTATTAAATCAAATCTTCCTCTGATAATTTGAAACAAGAATTTCTGGAAAAGTCACCCAATTATTCTGGTAGGAACTAAAAAGTGTAAGTGTGACAGCACTTTTCGTTTTCAAGAAATATACTGAGAGAGAAAGCAGATTATTGGAGTTTAAGGACGTAGAAGACTTTAAATGGCAGGAAAAAAAGAAAATTATTCAAGATATTCAGACTTTTGTCTTACTTTTCTTGCAAGATGGTGGGTATATGGTGAAAGGTGTTAAAAAAGGCTCAGAAAAAACACACTGCACATTTACAAAAATTGATATCACACAGCAGAACATGTTTTGAGAAAATTGTGTCATACATATACAAATCAAGACTCTATTTTTCATCTGACTAGAATGAGGATAAAAGAATGTGAAAATCATACTGTTTTAAATCTGCTTTCAGATACACCACTGGAAAACCACTTGCCAAAAAGATCTGTAAGCAATAGCACGATAGTTCATTCTACCGCAATAAGTTTTTTTCACTGGTGTGGTGAAAAATTACAACTCTGATCTAAATTTTCATATGTTTATTGAGCGGATTGTTCACTACCATATAACAAACATTTTAAAACCAGTATGTATGTTTTAGATAATATTTTTTGGGTCCCTTGCATCAGAGACCATAATTGAATTACGTTGAACAGTTCCCCAATTACCTTCCTGCTCCATTATATTTACCTGCTTTCTCCTGGCAGAAACCATTTGCAGTGTCATCTGGAATGCACACTGTGGTCTCCCAAACACCAGCCTCAAGCCAGGGGAAACATTGTTGGCTTGTACATTAAAACCACTACCAGGCACTGATCTACCCATCCAAGCACTCCCTAAAGCTCTACGGAGGGATGTCCCTGCCCCAGCAGAGAACATAGCCTTCTTTCTAGGGCTGGAGGTTAAAGAAACAGGGAGTACAAGCAGTGGTAGAGGAAGCTATGGGGATTTCAATGAATATTTAGAAATATAGGTTAGGGGTGGGGAGAATTGCAGTATCAAAACATAAGCATGAAGGGGGAAAGGAAATAATTCTGGTTTGTAGTTATGCATTTGTGCATTTGGCCTAAAATAAATTAACTTTCTGTTCTTAATGTCATCGTGCTACCTTCATGCAATATGCAACACCTGTATCAACTCAAGCTATGTTTTTCATTCTAATGCAGATGTAAAATTTTGGTTAAACATAGCAATAAAGGGCTGGTATTTGCATACACTGGATTTGGTCATCCAAACTGAATTTAGTTGTTTGTCAATCAAAAAATACCTACACATAAGAACCATCAAAGCAAGTCAAAATACAAAGTCATAAATATTGCATTGTGGGTACAAAGAGGAGACCCGACAACCATCAGTAAGCACTTATTTATGTACTTTAAGATTTACAAACTAGTCTTAGATTAAAAACATGGGAAAAGTTAAAACAGTATTAATCTAAAAGAAGCTACACACCAAAATGAATTTTACAATATTTCACCAAATCACCAATATCTTATCAAATATGTTTGATAAGACAAAGAGCTAAGTCTTACCTTTACAATGTACTTGGAAGATGCAGACCATCAACCCTCAGAGCAGAGGAGCTCTTCTAAAGCTCTACTTCCCCTCTGCAGAGCCTGATATTGAACAGCATTTTCTGCTACACTCCAGCTTATTGCAAACACCCCAACAGCACATGGATAGAGTGGGTGTTCATCAGCATTCAGGAGTGAGACCACACACATCAGGACTGTGGTGCTCGCCAGCAGCAAAAAAATAACAAAAAACCCAACAAAACTCCCATTTGCAACCATGAACACGTTGCTGCTGTGCCACCAAGTCCCCGTACAGAAATTTGCAGCATCTTTTGGCCAGTGCTAACTATCCCTTGAAGAGCACTCAGCTCAGGAGGCTCTACAAGCCTGGAAGCTCAGAGAAGGTCACAAGCTCCTTAAACTGTTCCTGAGAAAAACAGGACTTACTCTAATAAAAGCCAATGCATTGAAGGGTCAACCAATTTCCATATAAAAATTTTCTAAACATCTATACAACATGGTATTTGATCCCCCTTCTTATGAATTCCTAAAAGATTCTAAGAGCAGAGTCCCCCCCATATTAAGGCACACAATATATCCCTTGGTTTCAACCTAAAATAGATTGTATCTGGTGTAAACTAGGGGGAAGGATGAATAGTTCATTGCTTGGACTACTTTTATTCCTGCAAAATAGGTATTGCTGCAGGACTACATCAAAATATCTGAGTGAGAGAAACAAAAATTTGGGGTGTAGAAAATTCAGAAAAGCTAATGTGATTTTCTACCTTTTGGAATGCATTTCATTCCATTAGTGATAATGTCAACAATTAGATTTCAGTTTAACCTTCAAAATACAACCTAGACCTGGAGCAGTTGATTAGCTCTTCTTTTGACATCACACAAATTATTTTTTTTTATAACTTTCAAATGCACTTAGTGAGGAGGCGAGGTAAAAATAAGCCAACATCAACAATGGAAAAATCCCTGTCTAATGAAGTTGCTTTAACCTGTTCTGTAAACTTAAGAGCTTTTGCCTATTACACAGTACCACAATCCCATAAGATACAAATTTACCAGCTGTGAACTTCACTGCCATCCACTAGTACTCCTTTATGGATGATTATCTGATTCCATGCCTTTTCCAGCAATTTCAATGGCACAGTCACCACTGATGCTGATGCATGGTCTGGATACATGCCTGGTGCTCCCCAGAGCGATATGAATCAGAGCTGTCTCAGTCACACTGGGTCCAGCATGTAACACAACCATCACCAGTAATCAAGCAGCAATGCAACAGCTCTAAAAGCTGCTGCCCCAGGAAGCAAGAAGGCCTCCTGCTATGATAACCATAAAATGCTGCCTTATGCACCAGATCTAGGTGTTGCCCAAAGCACACAGCGAGGCTTTGTGCCTGACTAGATTCTGACTGCCAGATTTTTCACTGCAATATTGGCTGAGAGATTTTGAGGGGGTGAAAAAGATCAGAATACATTTGGAAAGTTTTTGTTTACATCATTTGATTTCAAGGCAAAGGAGATCGACCATGTGTGATTTAACACTGTCACAATCAGGCAAATCACACCATCAGCAGGATTCTATGGAGACCAAAACTGAAATAAGTAAAATATGTCAAATAAGTCAAGCAACTCAGAAGATTAGGTTTCTCACCCTTAATGCAAGTCTACAACAAGAATATCTGAAATGACAAAAAATTTAATTATATTATGAAAAATAGGATTGATTTTTAAATGCAGTACAGCTCTTGAGTCTCTTTATCCCAATGATTATTCACTACAGAGTCAAGGAGCAACTAATGTCCCTTCATATTCTACAATAGGAGTCTTATTTTGTTGAGCTCTGAAATCAAGAATAGTGAATTACTAAAATCAGATGAGGTTGGCATGAGGAGCATTTTGCCAATAGAGCAATCTTGGTACACCACTGTGGCAAAGCACTAAGCATGTAATCAGCTATATCAGCAAAGATCAGCTTTAGACTCATACAGAAAAGTCATCACTTTTTAGCAAAACAAGCAATATCAGTAAAAGAACAGTTCTGCAAGTAAAATAGTACATGTGTAGAGGTTTCTGCTGATGGATCTTTGTCCAAGTGGGATACTACATCACTTAGATAGCTCCAATTGATCAAGCTATACCAAAATATAGTATAGACTTGGCTTGTATTTTGCTCTTAATCTTAGTTCAGTATTTCTCTCTGTACCTACTAAATAACAAAACCCATTCAACCTGCCAAGTTAGCAAAATATGAATGCCCTTTTTAGTATAACATGTAGCTCAAAATGTAGAGCACAGCAGCATTCTTGATGCAAAGAAAATACTGCTAGACAAAGCAATGGTACAGGCCATACCAAAGCAAGCTACAACCAATCCATTGCTCAGTACTGGTCACTGTTACATGGGTGTCAGGCTGTGCACAGCCCAGTGCAGAGAGTGTCTGCAACCCTGTGATGCTTCCAGACAGTCCCAGGACTAGCAGGCTGCCAAACTGATTGCACCCTGCAGTTTGACTGGTTACACAAAGCCTTTTACAGCTTGAAAATCTTTGCGCTGTCTCTCTGTGCCTGGACCATCTACATGTTCCTCACTGAGGATTGCCAGTGGAGAGCACTTCTAGAAATGACAGATTTTCTACAGGGGAAAGGGGAGTCTCACAACAGCCCCTCTCTTCCAGCCATGTGAAGCAGGATGTACAGTGGCTTACATGAAAGGATGTGCAGAAGGGGACCATGACACAGACAGCAGCCTCTCCTAACGCAGCAATGATCTTAGAGGTATCAAAGGTAAAAACCATAATTAATGAAGTCCAGTGCAGTCACAAGGCTTGCAGGGCTACTGCCCCAGGCAGTAAATGAGTCGCTGGAATTTAGCAAGAGGGTGGGAAACTGTGAAGGACGCTTCTAGGCAAGGAGATAATTGATCAACATATTGAAATTCAGCAGCCCAAGACCTGCACAAAGATGTGTACAGATCCTGGCTGTGAGTCAGCTGTGGAGGAAACACACTGCAGTGTCACAGCTAGCTATGGACAGCTACATGAAATTAATTCATTCAACTGCTGCTCCATTCCCCACAGTCCATTTAGCTGACTTTTGTGCAGAGGTGGGGGAATTTCACCTTTTATATAGATGCAGCTGGAAAGACTACACGCAAATTATTCCCAGTACACAACACATACTCCAAGTAGTGCAGCCTGATTAAATGGTACATGATACAGCATCTTAAACTACTCTGCATCACAGTCTGTAATCTCAAAGATGGCACAGACCCAACATTCCTTGTGAAACCATAAGACAAAGTTCAATGCAACTATAACAGGCAAAGTTATCTCCTTTCATGGGTCTCCCGTAGCTCAATGTGCAGAAAATTTGAAGAGTGACAGACTATGTCTTTCCTTCTTGTTGACCAAATTTTTTGCTTGGTATCCACAAGAAATTTAATCCCTATTTCCCAGAAATTATGGGCAAAGCTCAATTATATAATTTTTAGTTCATATTTTACAGTGATTTTCTTGTTATTTCTTTTTTTGGCATTGGGTTTTTTTTTTTGTTAGCTTTTTGAAACAATAATAGAGAATCATGTCATACCTACAACAATTAAAAATTTTCACCTTCCTATTATACTTAGGTAGAAATATGCTTTCTGCTTGTCTTTTTCCTTAAAATTATTGAATTTTCTTTCTTTTCAAAAGTGCATGTTCTATATGTGTGCATATATGTACACATACACGAGTGTGAACATGGAACTTTTAAGACCACAAACACCTGACAAATATCTGTACAACAAGAAAAGTAAAATTTTACAGAGTGCAATACAAGTCTTGTTTTCTGTACACCAGTTTGACATGATGAAGACTGTTAAATATTCATATGTTTTAACGGAGGCACTATTTGTCTTAAAGGGAAAGCAAATCAGTATTAAATACTTTGACTATAGGTATCACCATCATAATAGAATTTTAGCATGTTTATGATAACAGTTTCTTTATAAATAAGTTCAAAGTTTAGCGATATGGCTCTATCTGGATGTGAAATGAGAGCTGTGTCACTTTTGCATCATAAAACCCTATGGCCAGGTAGAAGAATTCATTGATTGTTAAATAACAATTTAGCCTTAAAATTAGATACAGCAATGTAAAGGGCTTCTAAGTAGCCAAATTAAAAAAAAAAAAAAAAAAACAAACAATATTTAGAACACGATTTTGAGGTTCCCATTTTGGGAGGTGGAAGAAAAATGAGGAACAAAATGTTAACAAAAGGTTCATTTTTAGTAAACTCTGAACTTTTTTTCAATAGAGCCTTATGCTTGCTAAATTTCATCATTTAATCTTCTATTCATCTGAAAAACACATGTAGTTCTAATTAAAAGCACCATTTGGAAAAGCTATTAAAAATAATTCATTAAGGAAGGAAACTCATATGAAAGATTTCAGGGTTTCCAAAAACTACCTATTGGCTCTTCTGTTTAGATAAACACAGTAACTAAATTTGCTAACCATTTGCAAATAATCTAGCTTTGTTTCCAGAAATAGCTTTCCAAAAAACAAACAAAAAAAAAAAGAAGGGAATTTACTAGTAGCCATCACTACAAACACACAAATTTTCAAAGGAGAATTATCTCTGTATTTCAACAACATCACTATGCGAAACAAGCCTCACATTACTTGAAAGGAGGCTGCAGCCATCTCATACTGCTGCAAGTGAAGAGTGCTCATGACTCACTGCCCCTGCCTGGTTGCAACTCATCAGTGCCGGCAGCCCTAATCTGCTCCCAGACATTATGACCAGCAGCTCTGATATATGGATTAGATCTACCCCAAGTACTCCGAGCAGGGAAAGAACTCCATGAGCCCTTTATTCCCTACGGAGTACCTGTGCAGGAGAATAAATCAGTGATATGAAAGAAAACATGAAATCCTTCCCAGTAAAATTTGCAGATGACACAAAAGATAATAAAATGGTAAATACTGGGGAGTTGTCAGTTCCACAGATTGCATGGCAGCCTGGGCTCACCTGAATAAGAAGTGTTTTAACACAGCTGAGCACAAAGCTGTCTATCTCATAACTAAGAGCACACATTCCAAACAAAGACAATATAATATGCTAGAATGAGGCATATGGATGATGGTGGATAACCAAATTAATATTAGCCTACAGTGCAATACCCTGGCTAGAGCAGCGAAAAAAATCCTTTGATGTACAAGGGAGTAAACATGGAGTAGCAATAGGAAAGGATTATATAAATCACTACAGATGTTGAGACGAGAATCTTTCTGTTTCAAACAGCATGTAACAACATGGTCCTAGTTTATATCTGTGATCCCCAAGCATTCCCACAGGAACAACTAAAGGACTATACTAGTATTCCAACTAGAAAGCCTTAATCAGCTACAAGAAGCATTCAAAATTCTGGAAAACTTGCCTTGCTAAAAATGAGAAACCCATGTCAAAGAGGAGGATAAATGATTACTGGTTTGCTGTTTACAGATATTTAAATGGAGAGGTGGAAGGAAATGAGGAGTATCATGAATATTAAGGGAGAACTTTTCAGCTTCTTAATGCTGGACTTTGCATGCTTCTGCTACATAAAATTAGAAAATCTCAGACAAAAAATAAGGTAACACTATTTAACAATAGTAAGTACTGCTCATCTAAAAAGAAGCAGGATTTTCTTTCATCTGAAGTTTTTATAATCAGCATCTTTCTTCTAAAAAGAAGTAGAAGTTGCAAGACTGTGTCAGTATCTTATATTGTTGTTTAAGGCAGATGAAGACAAAAAGTTAGAGTTCTATCAATCAAAAGCATACTTAAAATGCCCCAGGACAGCTTTGCTACCACAACTCCTGCCACTTATTTGAGCTTTACAGCAGGTATTTAGCTAGCTCCTTATATTTGTGGGACAATTATTTCCCAAGTTATGGAATGATCATCTAAGCTGTTAGTAAGCCAGATGAACTTCTCACTCCTTTCCAAATTCATATTTTGGATATGCTTGGTATTAATGCTTCTGTATTTGTGCAAAGCAGCAAGTTACTGAAAGAGCATGGGAAAAGTGAAACCTTGCTGAATACACAGAAAAGCTCAGTCACAGATAATTAGAATTGATCTTCCCATTTCTGAAACCAGTAATATGACTTCTGGGAAAAAAAAAAAGGCACTACAAAACCACACCATCAAAAAAACCCATGAAATGAACAACAGAACAAGACCCCTTCTGAAATGAGAAAGAAGTGCAAAAGCAATTTCAGTACAATATAAAAAAAACCTGTTTTAACAGGGAATTAGCAAACTGTGACTAATATTGTATTGAAAGGGTGTGGCTACAGGACCTGAAGATCCAGACAGTTTAATGAAGGTAATTGCCTAATTCATTAATTGAACAATACCAAATTCACTTCAGAACTTGACTCAGACATATATTACAATTTGATTCTGCAAAGCTTAAGTGAACCTTCAAAATTTGCATTGAGCTATAGACTGAACAGCATTTTGTAAACCTAAATATGGTCCTATACTTTTCAGGGGAAGAAAATTTTCAGGTAACATGTATGCATCACACCTACTCTCTATTCAGGCTACATCCCAATCATCTCAAAGTAAAACTTTAAAGCCAGTGCAACATCTAACTGCATCATAATCAAAAAATGACAATTTCTGTTACTAAAAAATGGTAATTTTTGAGTGCTGTTCTCTCAAATGCTCCAATCAGCCAAGGATTAGAGGTTCAACTTAATACTAGCCAGTGATCATTAATCATTTTAAAGTACCACAGCTAATCTCATTTCTTACCCAGAGAAAGCCCACTCATGTTTTATGTGTGAGGGAAACGTTGGTCTACTTTGGAATGTGTTTTAAATTTGGTTAATGACACCTTTCCTCTTCCCACAAAAGACATCTAGAACACCTCAGAACAGAGAACCCACAAATATGCTCAATGCTACACAAAGGCAAGCAAACATAGGCAGTGGTAACAGGGATAAAGTTTTTCCAGGCAGCCTCACACTGAGGCTGTAAGGATCAGTTGACTTATGTTAAAAGCCTGTCACTTGAGTATAGCAGTGGCTTCTCTGCCTTTTGCTGATAGAGAATGAATTGGGTTTTAAGCTTTCAATATTTTCTAAGAGGTCAAATTTATGAAGAGGAGATATTTAGTATCTTCTTCAAATACATCTATTAAATTCACATTGTGAGAAGTAAAATCAAGCTGTGAAGTGATGGAACATTGCTGCAAAGTGAAATCTACTGTGGAAGAAGATGCAACCTCTCCTTCCTGTTTTACTAGAGCAGAGCAAATTAAATAGCAGCTTCTTCAGTTGTTCTCTCAAGTTAACCCCTAAACATGGGATCCTGAAGCCATTGTTGGAAAAAAATACTTATGTACCCCACAGTATTAGCCTGAATGATAGTCCTATTGTCTTACATGTTATATCTTTTTCCTGAAGCTAAAATAATTGTTTAAGACTGGTGTATCTTTTCCTTAGCTATATAGCAGCAGATGAGTCAGAATATACAAACAGAAATTCTGAAGAGACTTATGTTTTTCTAAGGAAATTTATGTGCAGCACCACAAGTAAGAAACAAGATGGAGAAAAATAGCAACTGCTCAGGCATCACCAGCCTTTCTGTGCTGCTTCAATGACTAGATTGACCTGAACCAGCAGGCCCAGCTGCAAGGGGCCAGCTGGGGGTTCTAACCCACTTTGACAAAGACAAGACTCTCCATTTGGAGCCACTAGCTCCTCTTCTGCAGGGTTTTTACAGCTTTATCCACCTTGAGGTGGACACTGATGGTGGGCACTATGGACCACTTCAAGTGCCCATCTTCCCATGCTCTGCAGCTGGTTGAATTCCCTCACTAGAAAGCCCAGGAAAGCCTGTTAAAAGGTTTATATTCTCATTTGTGTTGACTAGTGCGGCCATTAGATTTCTCATGTATGCAAGCCAATCCTGATTTTGTTATATCAATCTGATAAATACATAAATGTCTTTAGAGACTGAATGGAATAGCTTAGGCTTGCACTTCCTTTTCTTATTTGTAGAAATATTTATGCATTTGATTCAACATGAAGTCTGACAGGAGCTTATGTTGGTCTATTAAGTTTGGATGTTTTGGGCATTTACAGGCTCAAGATGAACATTTGTATGTAATCAAGCTACACATTCCAGGACAGGTTGCTCCCCTAAACTGAAATCACTGAGCCTTCTTTCTATGTTCATTTCACTAACTTGCTGAGAAATAAAAAGAGCTAATAAGACCATAGCTGTATTTTTGAGATTTAAATGAACTGTTTTCCTTACATATTTATTTGATGCTCTTGATTTCAGAAGAAACAGCTTACTGCAGAACTCTTCCCTGTTTTCTGTATAACTGAAGAGAGACATGACCTTTAAGTCTCCTTAATATGGACAGGACAAAGTAAGGTAGACATGATTCTTCCACCCTTGCTTGGGAGATAACACACAACAGCCAACCAGGTGATACCCTGAAGGGTCATTTTTGAAGTGGCTTCCAGGCTGAGAACAAAAAAATCCTGAGATATCCTCTGCTTGTACTCAACAGGTTCCCTGCAGACAGGCAAAACTGCTCATTTTTGACATGCCAGTATTCTTTGTAATTTAGCAACAAATAAAAGGAGAGCATGGGCAAGTAGCTCTCTTTTGTTCACTGTTTGACACTCCATAAAGGTGAGGAAGAGTGCAAACCAGGGTTGTCTGAGCAAGCAGAAGAAAGATTTCTCAGTCTGGGCAGAGGGAAAAACCTTGGCAGTTTAGTTATAGCAAAGTAGTTAGAACTGAACAAGAAACATCTTTTTTTGTTGTCAGTTTTGTTTGACATCACAAAAGAAGAGCCTGGATATACCTTGCTACAGCTGGGGCAACTGGAAAAGAAAAAGAGAAATATTTAGGAGTTGATGGACAGCTGCATTCCAGGCCAGTAACTTATAGGCCTCTGGTTTTACCTCCCTAGCTTAGGACAAGCCCCTACCACTTGTGAACATAGAAATTATTTGTAATGATTTTGAAACTTACTTTACATCTTTTTAAAGAGCATATTTACATCTTCAGTGACCTAAAAAGCCCATGGGCCCATGGCAATCAAGGTGAGGGACAATGTAGGAGGGGAGAAATCTGTTGTCTCTTGCCAGCATCTTTTGAAATTGCATGTTCCACTCTATTCCAAGTGAGGGATCCAGCAGCAGCTGTTACACTCAGTTGCAAGAATATCATAAAGACTCTAGATAAATCCGTATAAGAATACTTATTATTTTTGCCCATTTTGTATATATTAGCTAGCAAACTATTAGTCCAGCTTCTCAAGAATTTGTACCACAAATACCTATCTGCAATTTTTTAAAATAATACTAGAATGTATTTACTAATCCATGCTTTTAAGAACTTTTACGAATGGTTATCTCCAGTATTTATTAGCACTAAAATTTGTTTATAAATGTTACTTCCCCAAATGTTTTCTGCAAAGTATTTTTGGCATAGAAGGTTATGGTATGATCCTTTGATTTTTTTCACAGAAAGGATCAGAATATCTTAATTTCAACAGCTAAGTAGCTTTACACAAAATACTTTTAGCAGGTATATGCTTAAGGATAAGTCCAGAGTAGGTTCTCTGCATAACACTTCTTTTAATTTTAAAATTACTAGGCAGGAAAAAAGTCAAGCTCCAAAATCCATGATTCTCTGTCCTGCTCTGGGCTGTCTGGCCAGCCCTTAAAATTCCTGTAGCTTTCAGAATAAAGCAGTTTGCTGCTTTGTGTCCAGTCCAAAAATTTTCCTACAGGAGAAAGGAGTCACACAGCCATTTCTCCTAACAGCTAGTAGCATTTTTAGATCCATTCTTCCTTTCCCAACCTAATCAGGAGAGAGACTGAGCATCTGAAATGCACATGAACATCTAGTACCAAATTTTCATGTGTTTTGAAACACTAAAGGCTTTCAAAGTGTTATGAAAATAGCTTGATTTTTTTTTTGGTCTTGATTAGTGAGCAGTTTTCAGAAACTTTCTGTAATATTTTTGGAAACAAATTACTATGGTAATACATTACCAAAAACATCCATTGGGAAGAAGAGAGAAAGAATGCCTGAGAGATTTTAAGTAGCATGGAAGAAGAACCAAGAGAAAATTTGACTAATCAAAAAGGACTCTATATCTTCTCCAGAAAGATCTAGCTGTTAGCTTCCCAAAATAATCTATTTTTTTTACAAGCAAGGTGAACTGGGCTATAATACTTCAGAACTCACATTTCAGAAATGACAAAATATCAAAACATTGTTTCACAGTCAATCTGATTTTTGGATTTTGCCAATTTTTGTTTGCAATTGCATAGGAGTATCAACTATTTCATTTTGTGGGCAGCACAGCTAGCTTGTTTTAAGTATACTAACTATAAATTATACCTAATTAAAAAAAAATGAAATCAAGATAATCAACTGTATTGCAGCATTCAGAGTGAAGCCATCACTGTATTTAACACTCATGACAAACTGTGCCAAGTTTTCTTATTTCCACAAAGTTTCAAAATCTGAAGTTGTTCTAAAAACTGATATAAATATTGCACAACAAATCTGTTTCATACGTTTAAATAAATGAATATATTTTATGCTTACTGAACTTACAAGAGAAGCAAAAACACTGGAATTAAGTTCTGCAGTAACATTTAAAATCATACTAGATGTAAACTGCTTCAGTTACCCTGGACACTGCCATTATTTAGAGAGATAAAAGGGAAAAGCCACAAAAAATTCAGAGTTCAGAAAGTGTTTATGACTATGTATGTCAGGAATAAGTCATATCTCACACCAAAAGTAGCCACTCACAAAAAAAAAGCCAAGCAAGAGGTCAGATTTTCATTTTGGCTCACCAAGTTACACTGATGCTGTAATTATTTTGATAAATCTAGATTTCTCTTTTCCTCTCACTTCTGTAAACCAAAACGATAGTCTTCATTTACATCGAAGTGACAGCTTTTACTGATGTGGTTGTACCTATTACTAAGAGAAAAGATTCAGGAAACAAGCAGCAGGTTATAGAATCAAAAGAGGGAATGAGAGAATATGATCTTAACAACTGTAATGAGTATGATTGCCCTTGCCAAAGAAACAGTTTGTTTTAATGCACAGCACAACTAATTTTTAGAATTTAAGGGGTTTTCAGAAAATGAAATGTTATACAGAGGATGATAATGGTAACACTGGTATACAAAACAGGAATATAGTTGGAGCATGAAAAGCAAACACTAAGTGACAGAATGCAGTTTCAAAATCCAGCGAGATAACAGAGAATTCATAATGCATTTGCAATATATTAATACAAAATCATCTGCAACACACCTGTCAAATATATACTCTTCAATTCTATGTTGAAATAGATAATTAAATCCTTGTTGCAGTAAAATAGAAACTTCACTGCTTGCAGAACTAACAGAAGTCAAGCCCTTTGCATTTGCCTGCCCAGAGCAATAGCATTTTTGTCAGAAGCACCAGTAATGATCTTGAGTTACACACAAAAGCAGGCTCTGTTAGGGCAACGGACAAAGGCAAATGACTGCAAAGAAAGAGGACTCAACTTCAATTTAACTGTCCTGTAAGTTACATACTAATTAGCTGCAAAGCTATGAAATCCTAGCTAGCATGTTAAGTCTGCTACATGACAGTATAATTTGACTTCTTAAAGGATTATGCAAATTACAACTCATCATTCCATTACATGACTGAAAAAAAGTGACAGCTAATTTATACATAACACACCTTTCAAATCCCTAAGATGTGAAGCACCTGTGCAATACATTTTGCCTAGATTTTCTAGCGTGTACACTCTTGTTTATTGCACTGTACAGAAGCATACCTAAGAGATTTAGAAAAGTCTTAGGGTTTTTTATTTGCTTTTTAGCTTTTAGAGCACAATCCCAAAGAATTAAACAACATACTTCTGTCCCTGCTGTAGAGGTTTTGCACACAAGTGTACGCTTTCAACACACGTGTAATTTCGGAATAGCAGGAGAGCACGAGCACTAAATGCACGAGCTAGAGGCAAGACTCACACAGATTTCAACATACTTCTGGTAGGTAGATTCACAGTAGATTCCGTCATATCGGTAGATTTTCCTACATTCTGATTGGTTGGGCAGAGGATGCTGGACAGTTATTCTGTAGAGGCATCAAAAACAGATAGACATGACTAGAGGATCTCTACAGGTAACTGTAATGCAGGACAAATCAGTATGTTGAAATTGATTTTTTAAATTTTATTTTTAAATTAAATGCCTTTCTGATCTCTTTAAATCAACTGCCTTGTGCACATAACAGCCACAGTTTCCACTTTTCAAAATTTGCACTGAGAGTAAACTAAACTTCAATTCTCCACAAGAATGGTGCTTTTTCCCCATCAAATAAAAGTGGAAGAGGTATGGAATTTTATAAATCAAGTTGATATTCCACATAGTTTGTATAAATACAGTAGTGCTTTTACAATTGATTATTTATTGTTTACTGTTGCAATCCTTCTTCAGGCAGAACATTCATTTGTGTCAGCTGGGAGTTTGTCCAGACAAAGACCAAATAACCCTCCAATTTAAAATGTCAACAGCAATTCTCACATTTGCACAGAATGAGGATGTTGTGGTATTATGAGGACTGTGATTGAAGGTGCTCAGCACCATCTGAATAATGCCATATGTTCTCGGATCGACTGAAAGAAAATGAAAGTGATTGGCAGCAATCAGGAGGTGCGCAGCATCTTGTAAAATCAGGCCCTAAAAGATTTGTCAATCATTCTCTTATTCATCCCTCCCCAGCTCCCCGTTAGCAGAAAATATAATTTGGCTATAAAAATTCAATGTTGTTTTTAAAATATACTTGGGAATTGCACACAAAACAGTACCCACCAATTTTCTTTTTTTTCCCTCCCTCTTCTCTGGAATAAAAACAGTTTTAGATGCTTTTGTATCTTCTACAAATTAATACCTTTTTCCCTTGTAATTTAATGGTATTTCACTGGAGTAAGGATAAATTATTTGAGAAATTTTACTGGTTTCTCAAATGTAGAATTTTAGGCTGTGATTTTTACAAATAAATATTCTAGTGAGTAGAGAATTATTTTATGTCATCATTATTTTTATAGCATTAACATCTACATAGCTCTAAGCTAATCTTGGTTTTTAAAATCATTTCAACAGTAATTCGAGACTGCAGGTTTGAGAAAAAAACTGGTATCGTTCTCTCATATTATCTACAAGCTCTGTGAGCAAATGGAAAGTTATCTATTGTGGAAACTGAGGACCTCCCTCAATAAGACTGCACCTACAGTGTGTCAAGTGCAAACAAATTCATGTCTGCACAGCTCTGGTTCCTTGCTTATTTAAGATAGA